>NC_022022.1:2784596-2785171 GCF_000317375.1 Microtus ochrogaster
AAAAAAAAAAAAATTCTTATTATTAGGGCTGGAGGGAAGGCTCAGTGGTTAAGAGCACTGGCTGCTCTTACAAAGGTTGTGAGTTCAATTCCCAGCAATTATAAGGTGACTCAGGACAGTATGTAACTGTAGTTCCGTGGGAGCCTACAGACTGTTCCAGTAGGCAGACATACCTGCAGGCAAAAACACCCATATACATAAATTACATAAATAAACATTTAAAAACTATTGTTTATTGCTGGATTTTGATCAATCTGACCCTCATTTCCTCATCTTTAAAATGAGAGAGATAAACACAGGGGCAGTAGCATCTCTGTGAGTTCAAGGCCAGCCTGGTCTATAGAGGGAGTTCAGGATAACCAGGGCTACACAGAGAAACCCTGTCTCAGAAAAATAAATAAATAAATAAATAAATAATAAAGACTCTGTGCTGTCATGTTCTGCCCCGTTTTGCTTTGACCCAAGGTCTCAAGTAGCTGAGGCTGGCCCCAAACTTGAAATCCCCTTTCCTACAGCTGGGACTACAGCTGGGACTACAGGTGGGACTACAGCTGGGACTACAGCTGGGACTACAG
>NC_022022.1:2785271-2785751 GCF_000317375.1 Microtus ochrogaster
CTACAGCTGGGACTACAGCTGGGACTACAGCTGGGACTACAGCTGGGACTACAGCTGGGACTACAGCTGGGACTACAGCTGGGACTACAGCTGGGGCTACAGCTGGCTCTATGACCAGCTAAGGACTTTTAGATTTCGTGAATTTTTAGGGTTCTGGGGGATCAAACCCAAGACACTGCACACACTGGGCATCTACAGTTCAAGATGATGACTCTGACTTAGAATCTACACCGCTCATTTTGTGTAAGTCACCAGATCCAGCTGTTCTCTGACCTTGTGTTCACTGTGTGATCCTGGACAAATGTCTCCTCACTCTGCGTCTCATTTTCCTCATCTTTAAAATGGGAGTTAATAGCCAGGCATGGTCGTCCACAGTTGTGATCGTGACCCTCGGGAGGCTGAGCCACTCACGGGTCCACAGTCTACACTGCAGTCAGGGGTCCACGGTCTACACTGTCTACACTGCAGTCAGGGGTCCAC
>NC_022022.1:2786678-2790119 GCF_000317375.1 Microtus ochrogaster
TCCACTGTCTACACTGCAGTCAGGGGTCCACAGTCTACACTGTCTACACTGCAGTCAGGGGTCCATGGTCTACACTGCAGTCCCCGGTCCACTGTCTACACAGCCAGGCTCCCATCTCCAGAAGACAAAATGAAAGGGTGAATAATAACACTTCCTGGTGGTTGTGGGGTTTCTCCAGGGCCCTGGTGGCTGACTCACTCCCCAGATAGCAGCTCGGCTACCGTCACTCCCCCGGGGCTAACTTTCCTTTGAGGAGTCAAGCCTTTCCCACCAGGTTCCCACGCTTTCTGTCTTCTGGAAACTTCTCAGCTTACAAAGCATCTTCTCACAGACTGTCTCTCACCACAGCCCACAGGCTGAAGATCTGAGCCGCAGAGAGAGGAAGTGATTAAACCTAGGCCTCTCCCCTGTCCCCTTCCTCTTGGGACTCCCTGACTTTCCCACTCTGGGGTGACAAAGCACTTGGGGTCTTGAAACCAGGAGTCCTAGTTCTGTCCACCCCGTGTCTGCTGTCAGACACACCTGTCCTCCTGCCCACCAGCCATCACTTACTGGTTTATTTATATTGTAAAGCTATTTTACTTTACATATATGGATAGATTAAAGCTTATGCTATGACCACCTGACCTAAGCGTAACTTTGAACTTTTGTTTTTAATTTTTTTTTTAGAGGGCATTGGTGATACACACTTTTAATCACAGCACGCGGGAGGCAGAGGTAAGCAGATCTCTGTGAGTCCCAGACCAGCCTGGTCTACAGAGTGAGTTCCAAGACAGGCAGCGCTACACAGAGAAACTATCTTGAAATCACGCCCCCCCCCAAAAAAAAGCTGTCTCCTCTTCTCTATAGTTCCTGAACCCTAAGAGCAAGGGTTTGATGAAGACATCCCTTTTAGGATTGATGGTTATTTTTTTGTTCGTTTTTGTTTTGCCTTTCAAGACAAGGTTTCACTGTGTCGGTTTTGACGCTATTACTTCACATAGCCCAGGCTAGCCCCAAATTTGAGACTCTCTGGCCTCAGTCTTGGGTTTCAGGTGTGTGTTTTCTTTCTTTTTCTTTCTCCCTCTCTCTGTGTCTGTCTCTCTCTCTCTAAGCTATGAAACTGTAAGCGAATCAGGCATGGTGGGGTTTGTCTGTAATTTTAGCCCTTTGAGGGAGGTTAGAGGCCTGGAGGTTCAGAAGTTCAAAGCCAGCCTCAGCGACAGGAGACCCTGGTTAAAAACAAACAGGGAGCAGAGAGTCCTGACACACTTCAGGAGTCAGCATGTCACCGTCACAGGGACCATCCCATCTCCGTGTCATTCCCTGTGGTTTGTTGTTGTTAGTTTTGTTTTGTTTTCCAGACAGGGCTTCTCTGTGTAGCCCTGGCTGTGCTGGAACTAGCTCTTGTAGACCAGGCTGGCCTCAGACTCACAGAGATCCACCTGCCTCTGCCTCCCAAGTGCTGGGATTAAAGTCTTGTGCCATCACCACCCTGCTTGGTTGTACAGGCTTGCTAAGGAATTTGTGACCCCTGGGAAAAGGTCATAGACTTAATCCAATTAATTGAACGATTAATTGATTAGTTGCTAGCAGGAGGAACAATCTCAGGACCAAATTTGAGATTGCCATGTAAAAGGTGTGTGGGGAAAAGCACACAGAGTCCTTTAATATCTGTGCTAGCTAGTGAAAATTGTTCTGTTCTGCCAGGTTAAATGGTTAAAACAACTCCAAACAATCTTTGGGTATCTGTGAAAGCAAGTTACAGAAGACAGAAAAAAGCAATTAGTCATACCATAACCAGTAGATGGTCAGGACTGCAGGACTGTCCATTTTTGTTGGGAATCACTGGGTTACTGGGGTCACAGACAAACAGCTGATGACGGGTACCAAGATGGATGCCTAGCATAAAATAGAGATTCTTGCCAGGTGGTGGGGCACGTCTTTAATCCCAGCACTAAGGGGGCAGAGGCAGGTGGATCTCTGTGAGTTCGAGGCTAGCCTGGTCACAGAGCGAGCTCCAGGACATGCCCCAAAGCTATGAGAAACCCTGTCTCAAACAGCAAACAAACAGAAGATAGAGCTTCTTTAGCGGGCACAGGCTTTGAAGCAGGCAGTCTCGAAGGCCCTGAGTGAAGGAGAGGAGGGGCTCCTGAGTCAGCTCTCTTTCTCAGGACTCACACCTTTACAGGAAGGGAAGGTTGGTCACCCAGACAGACCAAGAGCAACTGGGAGGTAGAACTAGCTTGCTTGAGGCCCTGAGTTAAATTCCCCCAAGAAAGAAAGGGAGGTGAACTAGGTGTGGTCTGTTTGGGGGTTTGTTCAAATCTACTGGGAAAGACCAAGGACTGAGACTCGATTCAAATTTAGATGAAATGAATTTACTCTTACTGCTACAGAAGGACGGCAGCTTTAGAGACAGTGTGCCCTGCGGAAGTGGGGTAAGGCGGGGGACCCCAGAAAGGTGTGCGGTACAGCTGTCCAGGGAACCCCCTGCTGGCAGGGAACAACGTTTGACCTCATCGGTTGTTGCTTTCCGCTATATAATAATAAAAACATCATTCATCCCTTTCCCATAGCAATGGACAAACTTTATAGAAGCAAGTTGTTGATAACTCATTAAACTGTCCTTACCTCACCTGCAGGCCACTGGGATCCCCCAGGCATTCCAGAGCTAAAGGTCAATGTTGAGTTGCTGTAGCCAACACAGGGGAACTGTGCAATTTATCAGTCAGGTCTGAGCACGCTGACGGACTGGGATAGAGCAGTTCATTCCTGGTAGGCAATGACACAGCCATCAGGGTAGGGCTGGCTGTCACGTCCCCCACAGGGGCGTCTGTAAGCCCAGCACCTGGGAGTTACAGGCAGGGAGCACAAGTCAAGGTCATTTTAAGGTGGTTGAGTTAGGGGAAAATCTTTTTGTACACCGTGAAGATGTGTTACTCTGATTGGCTTAATAAAAAGCCGACTGACTAAAAGCTCCGCAGGATTTCCAGACACAGAGGAGCCTGGGGAGAAGAAGGGCGGGGTCACAAGGAGACGCAGCGGAAACAGGAGAGGAGACAACACGAGCCACGCGGCAGCCCGTGATTAATAGAGATGGCTAATTAAGTTATAAGGGCTAGTTAGAAACAAGCCGAAGCTATCAGCTAAGCTATCACAATTAATAGTAAGTCTCCATGTTGTGATTTGGGAGCTGGCTGATGGGACAGAAAAAATCTAGCTATATATTATGCCCAGTGTCTGGGCACATATTTCCACATAAGAGCTGAGAAAGCAAGCTGGGCGGTGGTGGTGCACACCTTTAATCCCAGCACTCAGGAGGCAGAGGCAGGCGATCTCTGTGAGTTCGAGGCCAGCCTGGTCTACAAGAGCTAGCTCCAGGACAGGTTCCAAAGCTTCAGAGAAACCCTGTCTTGAAAAACAAAACAATGAGAACTCAAGAACAATGGCAATGGGTTT
>NC_022022.1:2790515-2791315 GCF_000317375.1 Microtus ochrogaster
AAAAATGAAGGCAAACGTGGCTTTCTAATCCCGAAGTCTCTCATGGGGCTACAGTACAATGCAGTACAAAGACCCGTCTCCTGGCCACTGACTGTGTGCTTGACTTGCCAGCACACCATGAGCTAATCTGTGTGGTGGTTTAAGTTTTGTTTTGTTCATGCAGACGGAAAAGGTTACAGATATACAGTAAAGTTGGTTCAGACAAAAAAGAAAAAAAAGACAACCAAAAAAAACCCTCTAAGTAGGTTACAGTGTGTTTATCAGTGTATGTAGGCTTAAGAGAAAAAAAATAATTAAAAAATAATACAGTCTTTAAAGAGAGAAGGAAATAAAGTAATAAAAACAAGCCGTGTAAGGATGGGACACATTACAACACAGGAAGTGGTGGGTCTTACATTTGCTTTGTTACATTTGAGCGTTTTGATTGCTAATGAACAGACAACAGCTTCTGAGAGATACGGGACTGTGGAAGGGGCTGCTGAATTCACCAGCCTAAACACTTGGAAATGCCTTAATCTAGGTGGGTGGTGATGGCGGATGCCTGTCTTTATTCAGGCACTCGGGAGGCAGAGACAGGCGGATCTCAGAGAGTTCGAGGCCAGCCTGGTCTATCAAATGAGTTCCAGGGCAGCCAGGACTGTTATGCAGAGAAACCCTGTCTTTAAAAAACAAAAACAAAAAGCAAACAAAAAGAAATAGACTCCCACAGAGAAATCCTGTCTTAAAAAAAGAAAGAAAGAAAAGAAATAGAAATGCCTTAATTTTATTTTATTTTATTTTTTTATTTTTTTTTTATTTAT
>NC_022022.1:2791550-2792715 GCF_000317375.1 Microtus ochrogaster
CTGTAGACCAGGCTGGTCTCGAACTCACAGAGATCCGCCTGCCTCTGCCTCCCAAGTGCTGGGATTAAAGGCATGCGCCACCACCGCCCGGCCAATGCCTTAATTTTAAATGAAAGACTGTATTAGGTTGTGGAGCAGGTTAAGAAACAAAAGGCTGGCCGGGCGGTGGTGGCGCATGCCTTTAATCCCAACACTCAGGAGGCAGAGGCAGGCGGATCTCTGTGAGTCTGAGGTCAGCCTGGTCTACAAGAGCTAGTTCTAGGATAGGTTACAAAGCTTCAGCGAAACCTTGTCTCGAAAACAAAAGCAAAAACAAAACAAAACAATGTAATGTACATTTCTAGTCCTTGAAAGTTATTATTATAAACTATTTAGAATAATAAAGAAATATAGGTTAGTAGTTAGTAACTTTAATAATCAAACTTATATTCAAGTTAGGTATGTTTTCAAGGTCAAACAGATATATTTTAGATAGACATGGGGTCTTCAAACACTTCAGAGATTTACATAATATGGTTTTAAGATGCTTTAATAACTTAAGGCTTTTCATGACAATGAGACACATCTGCTCCTGGAAGCACAAATCTAATTCAGAGAAGATGCTGAGCATCAAAGAACTTTCACATAGAGTTTGCTGTCTTTGTGGCAAAAGCTAGCCCCTGGGCAAGAAACTGCCCTTACCTTGACTGCTGACAGTATGATGTCCAAACTGGACAAGCAGGACACAAAAGAAAGCAACTGCCAAACTTTGCCAAGACAGGGGAGGACAGTTCTTCAAAAATACTGCTTCACAGAAAAGTCTATCAGATACTCTAGGCTTGTAGGCTGAAGACAGATGCCCCAACATTGCACAGGAACCTTGGGGCAATTGTCCAGGCAGCCAAATATCTCTGTTGTCTCATCGTTTTGGAAGTTTGCTCTGCACTTCCTGTTTACCCAGGTAATATTACATCCTTCTTGGGTCTTGGGTCTTTGATGGAGTTGAAAACTAGATAATAATAGAATTTTCCTTAGTCATGATAGAAAGTAAATTAGGTACAAAGCTCTGGACTCATCAAGATAGGATAGATAATGGAGTGTTTTTCTGACTTTGTCAAATCAAATGCAAATGGACTGGACATTGTAAATTTAATTCTTTCTTGATAATTGTTCTTTTTTTTTTTTT
>NC_022022.1:2793775-2798918 GCF_000317375.1 Microtus ochrogaster
AACAAACAAACAAACAAACAAACAAACAAAAAAAAAGGGCTGGAGAGATGGCTCAGAGGTTAAGAGCACTGACTGCTCTTCCAGAAGTCCTGAGTTCAATTCCCAGCAACCACATGGTGGCTCACAACCATCTATAATGAGAGCTGGTGCCCTCTTCTGGCATGCAAGCATACATAATAAATAAATCTTTAAAAAAAAAAAAAAAAGAAAAGAAAGGAAGGAAGAGGGAGGGAGGGAGGAAGAGAGAGAGAGAAGCCGGGGGTTGATCGCATATACCTTTAATCCCTGAATTCAGGAGACAGGCTCCCGTGCTACACAGAGAAACCCTATCTTGAAAAACAACAACAACAACAAAAAACATCATAATGAAGCCTATTGTTACAGGTAATTAACATATGTTAATAAACAAAACACTTAAGTGCACAAAAACGTTAACAAATTATTACATCTGTGTTCAGCGACCTGCAGCCAGGGGAACCTGTCAGGTCTACAAGGAAGTCATACTTGTTGGAGGCCAAAAGGCCAGCTCTCGGACTGTGAGATTTCTGAGGCCGCTTAAAGCCACAGGAGGCAGAAAAGACAGGAGCCTGACACAGCTTGGGCTGTGTTTATTAGCACACTCAGCAAGAGGCAGCCTGTCTCCCGTGGGAAATTGGGGGATCTGCAGGGGATAGGAGGAGCTTACTGACACTGCGTTTAGGGACGGGGTGAAGGGCTTGTCAATGATGTTGTTATTTGTCAAGATAGAGTATCCTTTCTGGGACGACCAAAAGGCCGAGCAAGGTTATCCATGATCTTGCAAGAATCCTGTTTTACAGGCGAGGCACTGTATCGGGACAGTTCAGGAAACCAAGGAGCTAAGCCATCGTCAGCTTGAAACTGCCAGTGCTGGAAACCTAATGCGCTTGGGCAGAGAAAGCCAGGGTGGATCGCGCAGGCTGCACGCCATTTCCCAGTGCCGACAGCCTCCTCCTGTGTCACGACCTTGCCTTCTCGCTCCCCTGAGAGCTCTCGGTACCCCGCCTTAGGTTTGCTCATTTGGTCTCACGTGATCCTCCGCTTCCCTAGACCCCGGTGCACGCGCCCAGCCAGCGCCAGGGTGAGGGGAGGGCTTCTGGGCGGGGCTTCAGGGCGGGTCTCTGGCCTCAGCGAAGGAAACGCTGAGCAGACCTTTGGACTCAGCTCCGCGGGAATCGCTGTGGCGGTTGACTCAGATGAATCCCTCCCGGCGTAAAATCACAAAAGAGTTTTTGTTAGATGCTGACTGTGGTGGGAGCGGCTAAGCGAAGTAGGAAAAGGAGGCCAGGCTCCTTAGAGAGAAGTGAAGGCTGGACCTCTGCAGACCGAGCCAGGGGCGGCTCCGCCTGGAGCCAGCGTCTGTGAGCAGCAAGGTTTGGTGGGTGCTCAAAAGTCCATCCAGTAGCCCCAAAGGTTCTGTGAGGGTTCCCCAGGTAGTTGCTGAGTATAGTATGAGCCAAGCCTGTCCAAAGGTTTGGAAAATGTGCCAGGCAAGGGCAAAGTCTGGGGAACAAGTCCTGAAAATTAAGATAAACTGTTAATGACTTTAATAATTTGCCCATAGCGCAGTAAAGCCGAGGAACTAGACTGCTCCCGTGCGTGAAAGGGAAACTGATTCAAATTCCCAAGGCTGTACCTCTCGGGGCTCGGCGGAGAGAGAGCAAAAAGGCGGGGAAAGTCTGGCCAGTTATAAAGAGAGGGGCAACTTCCAGGAAGAAGGTGTGCACGCCAGAACAACCTAGATGTTCAGGTGGTGGTAGGGGAGGTTGTGGGATGCGTGTTACAGGTATGTGCTGATAGGAATCTCGGTGCACGGTTTACTCCATCTGGTAGGGGAAGAAAAGCGAACGGGTTCTTCCCGGTGGACGGAAACCCATTCGCAGGTTTCCGGAGAATGCTGAGTGTAAGTTCTTGTCTTTCCCAAGACAGATTTTCTATTTTACCCTGTAAAAGTCCAGCTTGAGCTGAGCCCAGACTGTCATTGGGGTCACCGTCAGTGGTGCTGCCATATTGGGGGCTTGGGGATTGGGACCTAACGTTACTCTTCCTGTGGACCGGGGTTTGATCCCCAGCACCCACATGGCAGTTCAGAAATCTAACTCCAGTTCCAGGGGCTCTGACGCCCTCTTCTGGCCTCTTGAGGCACTGCATGCACATGGTGGGTAGGTATAGAAACAGGCAAAACACCCTCACAGACCAGGCTAGTCTCAAATTCATAGAGATAACTCTGCCTCCACCTCTCCAATGTGCTAGGATTAAAGACAGATATGGGCCCCACACCAGGCATCAACAGATAAATCTTTCAAAAGAAAACGAGATAATGAAATAGGAAGGGTGCGGAGACAGGTTGATGCCCAACACTAGACGGCCGGGGCTCTCTCTCAGGAAAATAATGTTTGCACCGACTCCTGAAAGACCAGACAACAGCAGCACAACCGTTGAAGAACATAGCTTAAACAGAGGCGCTAAGGCAGGACTGGTTTTGATGTGTTCAGGAAAGAACAAAAAGAAAAGCCCCTGGCACAGACCTGAAGTCCTGGTTACTGGGAAGGATGAGGCGGAAGGGCCCCTCAAGCCCCCGAGGGTTCAAGATCTACCTGGGAAACATTGTCTCAGACAGAAACTAAACCTGAAGCAACACCAGGGCTGGGGAGCATAGCTCACAAGTGAACTCTGTCTAGTATGAATAAGGGCCCAGCTTAGAAGCTTAGCATTATAAAAGAAAGCAAGTGTGTGTGTGTGGGGGGGGTAAACTGGGCATGGTTGCTCAGTTATAATCCCAACACTTGGGGGGTTGAGGCAGAAGGATTGCCATGAATTTAAGGCCAGCCTGGCCTACCAAGTGAGTTCCAAGCTAGCCTGGACTACATAGTAGTGACCCTATCTAAAAACAAGCAAAAGCACGTGAGTAATGAACCCCACCTCCGCTGTAAAGGACCCAGTGGGAAAGAACACGGTGGGGAGGGAGGGGGATGGGGGAGAACAACACAGCGCTGATGTCTTCCTAGGGCCTGGGCCTGGAGCAACACCCTCTGCACCCTTAATGTTGCTTTCTTATTCCGGGTAGAAGAGTGATGCCCCTCCCCCCGGGTGTATTCTGGGGTGACCCCAAGCTCCCCTGACCTTTGCTCTCTCACCTCACCGTCGGGAACTCACCAGGGTCTGGCTGACCTCCCAAATGCCTGTGGCACGGCTCTTGGAGAGATCTCTACGCAATGATGCCCTTTGCTCAGGTCCCACATCCTGGGCTCCACTGAGCCCTCACCTTGGTGAGAAGCCAGGGCTGACTGTCTTATCTCAGGAACACTCTGCTGAGCTCAGAGCGTCTGGGGTTTTGTGAAGGGCCTGTGCCCGGCCTGGCTGTCCCTTTCGCTTTCTCTAAAGGCTCTGCCTAAGGTCAGCCCATCTCTCCACAGGTGGAGGCAGGGAAGGGAATGTTCTCTTCGACCTCTCTAGAATCTTGGCTTAGACTGCTTGGCTCTGGCCAGTCCTGAGGACCCACCTGTTCTCAGTCATCAGCTTGGGTCGGCCACCAGCCTCCAGGGTATTCAACCCTCCAGACCCTGAGGACCTGATTGCGATATAGTGTCTCTGGCAAGGCACAGCGGATGAGCGCCTCCTAGCCCTATGCTGTCTCAACAAAACAAACAAAAATGGTTTAATGGTCGATTAAACAAAAGAACAGCTTTCCCCAGCTTCCTCCGGGGGCGTCAGGGCACCTTCTTTGTGGGAGGGGGTGAGAACACGCCCCCTAAAACTGTATGGACAGTGTTTTAGCATCAAGGGTGGGGGCCTGAAGACCTGAATTTCACCCCCAGGACACACGTGGCGGAAGGAGACAACCGGTCCTGACCTCACCGGGAGATAGCCCTGTGACTTGTGTGAAAAAATAAATATGATGGAAGTTTAAAAACTTCCAAGTGATTAAATCTTTGACACCTAAATTAAAAACCAGCCTGAGGGTGGCTGGCTCCTCACATCCTAACACCCGTGAACACTGAGGCAGGAGGGTCAGGAGTTGTTTGAGGCCGGTTAGGACTGAACAGCAGCAAGACTCCATCACAAGGCAAATGAGCAGGAGTGGGGGTGGCTCAGGAAAGTGCCTGCTGAGCAAGCCTGGGGACCCGCGTTCAGATCTTCTTGTAAAGGCTGGGTGTGGTACAGAGCCCTGCAACCCCAGACCTAGACGGTGTAGAGATGAAGTGTTCCCGAGAGCTCTCTGGCCCCCAGTCTAACCAATCAGTGAGCACACATTCAGTGGGAGACTGTCTCAAAACACAGAATAGAGAGGAAGACACCAGACAGGGACTGACCTCCATCTGTACGCGTGTGCGAACATGCACACGCATACACACTACCACACATTCATGGAACATAAAAGCTAACAGTCATTATTGATAATTGATATTATCAATATTGATATTGGATTCCCGGTTATCGGGTTTCTTTGCCGATGCAATAAGCCAGATCAGACAGAGTCAATAAATCCAGATTTAATAAACAGAGCAAAGCAACTCTCGGGTGACTCTCAGAAAGGCAGGAGAGAAATCATGACATAGGTCTGGTGACCTGGAGGCATGGTCTTGAGCAGCTCCAGGGAGGGGCTGACCCTTGGTGGACTTTTTGAGGGTCTGGAATGTGAGAGGTGAGACTTGAGCGGAGATTCCCAAAAATTCTTTGTTGGGCACGTAGTGCGTGAAGCTGGTACTGTTCAGGCAGGGTCCTTGGTGTGACCTCCCGTGTAAGCCTCACTAACAGCAGTACAGAGGCATGGCTCAACTCTCTTTCCATGACTGCCCAGGGAGCCAGTCTGTAAATGGGCCCCATGAGTATTCACAGATACAAAACCAAGTGACCTTGGCTGGAGATGGCTCAGTGGCTAGAGGCACTGGCTGCTCTTCCAGAGGACTCAGGCTCAATTCCTAGAGCCCACATGGCCACTCACAACTGCCTATAACTCCAGTTCCAGGGGATCTGATGCCCTCACACAGACAAACATGCAGGCAAAATGCCAAGCACATGAAATAAAACAAAAGCAAAGATCCCAGCACTCGGGAGGCAGAGGCAGGCGGATCTCTGTGAGTTCGAGGCCAGCCTGGTCTACCAAGGGAGTTCCAGGACAGGC
>NC_022022.1:2799018-2799936 GCF_000317375.1 Microtus ochrogaster
AAAGAGGGGCTGGAGAGATGGCTCAGTGGTTAAGAGCACTGGCTGCTCTTCCAGAGGTCCTGAGTTCAATTCCCAGCAACCACATGGTGGCTTACAGCCATCTGTAATGAGATCTGGCGCCCTCTTCTGGTGTGTGGGCATACATGCAGGCAGAATGTTGCATACATAATAAGTGAATAAATCTTAAAAAAAGAAAAAAAGGAAAAAAAAAGAGACTCAAGGTGAATGATGATGGCACACACCTTTAATCCCAGCACTCAGGAGGCAGAGACAGTCAGATCTCTGAGTTCAAGGCCAGCCTGGTCTACAGAATGAGTTTTAGGACAGCCAGGGTTACACTGAGAAACCCTGTCTGGAAAAATAAACAACAACAAAACCCAAAAGAGCTCTTGGAGCTCACAGATGCTGTCCAGACCCAATCTGCACTCAGAACCTGGAGATCAAATGTCCATGCAGACTGCACAGCACTGCACTCGGTGCCAGGGAAGCTGACCAGAAGCTGATCCTGGGGCCACATTCCTCCAGATGCTGGTGGTGCTCATTGACCTTCTGGCCTGGAGCACCATGCAATCTGAGAGCTTCTTTTTTGTGTCAGAAGGGGATGACCTGAACTCAGGCCTGCCCCTCCCTGCTCGGAAATGCTGTAGGCTGCACTCAGGAAAGAGCACCGGCTGAAGCAGGTGTGTGTGGTGCCACCAGCCTGCCAGCCCAGCCCTTGGAGGTCAGATAGGACGATGTCTAGTCAGAGGCCATGATGGAATCCATACTAAGAGCAAACCGATCTGTTCACACCAACACACCATCTCAATCACACCATCTCAATCAACACACCATCTCAAACAACACACCATCTCAAACAACACACCATCTCAAACAACACACCATCTCAAACAACACACCTTCTCAAACAACACACCA
>NC_022022.1:2800044-2800896 GCF_000317375.1 Microtus ochrogaster
CACACCATCTCAAACAACACACTATCTCAAACAACACACCATCTCAATCACACCATCTCAAACAACACACCATCTCAAACAACACACCATCTCAATCACATCATCTCAAACAACACACCATCTCAATCACATCATCTCAAACAACACACCATCTCAATCAACACACCATCTCAAACAACACACCATCTCAAAAATCCAAAAATTTCTAAATTAAAAAAATAAACTCAAAAAAAAAATAAATAAAAAATAAAAAAATAAACTCGAGCAGGGTGTGGAGGAATGCAGTTTTAATCTCGGCACAGGTTGATGGGGGGGGGGGATCTCTGAGTTGGAGGCTAGTTTGGTTTCTATATTGAGTTCCAGACCAGGCAGGGCTACATAGAGAGATTCTGTTTTAAAAAATAAATAAAATAGGGGCTGGAGAGATGGCTCAGCGGTTAAGAGCACCACCTGCTCTTCCAAAGGTTCTGAGTTCAATTCCCAGCAACCACATGGTGGCTCACAACCATCTGTACTGAGATCTGGCGCCCTCTTCCGGCCTGCAGGCAAAGCACTGAGGATACTGTATACGTAATAAATAAATAAATAAATCTTAAAATAAAATAAAATAGGCTGGGCAGTAGTGGTGCACGTCTTTAATCCCAGCATTTGGGAGGCAGAAGCAGGCAGATCTCAGAGTTTGAGGCCAGGCTGATCTACAGAGAGAGTTCCAGGACAGCCAGAGCCATGCAGAGAAACCCTGTCTCAAAAACAAAACAAAAGCCGGGCGACGGTGGCGCACGCCTTTAATCCCAGCACTCGGGAGGCAGAGGCAGGCGGATCTCTGTGAGTTCGAGACCAGCCTGGTCTACA
>NC_022022.1:2801046-2802158 GCF_000317375.1 Microtus ochrogaster
AAAACCAAAAAAAAAAAAACCCCACTAAACTAAATAAATGAATAAATAAATAAAATAATAATCTAGGGGCTGGAGAGATGGCTGAGCAGTTCAGAGTGCTTGCTGCTCTTCAGGCGGACCCGGATTTGCTTCCCAGTGTCCACTCCCGAGGCTTAGAACTACCTGGCCTGAGTTCCAGGGCCTTTCCTCTGGCTTCTGAGGTTACCACCACACATACATTCATGCAAATATACACGCTTAAATAAAAATGAAATAAAAGCATCAGCTGCCTGCTGCCAGGATCCTAGGCCCCCTGCGAGTGGTGGCCGAACTGGAAGCGTGCAGACCGAAGTTTTGACTCCAGTTCTGCACCCAAAGTCAAGCATTTCTGGTTTACCCCTCACCCCACTACTCTGTGAAGATGATAACATTACGTGGTAAAGCTAGGACACTGTTGCAGAGCTGGGTGTGTGGCTGAGCGGCAGAGCAATTCCTGAGCATGCGCGAGACTCGGACCTCCATCCCCAGCGCCCAGGACAGCACAGAGCGGCAGGCACGGGAGTTGGCAGCATCTTAACTGTGGGTCTCTCTGAGCTGCTATCTAGGGACGCTGCCCAAGGATCACTGGACATAAGTGATATCACACTTCCAAAAATGCTCATCTATCTCTATCCCGGTCTGTATTGGAGTCCCAGTCGCTCCCAGAGATCAAGCGAAAGCAACAGGCTAAGTAACTCGCAGGTGATTGTTTAACTAAGAGGGCACAGTGTGGGACTCAGACACGATTTCCTGGGCTCCAAAGGACTCGGACAGCTCCATTATTTCTCCAGCTTTGCTCTATGCTGCCCTTCCCACAGGCTCAGGTCAGCTCCAGTCCACAGCGGCTGCTGGCCGCGGTCATTCCGCGGTCTTGGCATCTCCGACTTGTTAGGATCGCGACTGAAATAGAGGCTGCACCTTCACCCATGGCCTCTTGTGGCCTGTCTTCAGGACCGCCAGCCCTGTGACACAGCACCAAGCCTCAGCTCCTCTCCATGGCCTCTTGATGTCTTCAAAACCAGTGTCACAGCCGGGCGGTGGTGGCACACGCCTTTAATCCCAGCACTCAGGAGGCAGAGGCAGGCGGATCTCTG
>NC_022022.1:2802903-2808316 GCF_000317375.1 Microtus ochrogaster
TCTATCTATCTATCTATCTATCTATCTATCTATCTATCTATCATCTATCTATCATCTATCTATCATCTATCTATCATCTGTCTATCTATTTTTCGAGACAGTTGAGACAAGTTCACTTGTTTCTCTGTGTTACAGCCCTAGCTGTCCTGGCACTCGCTCTGTAGACCAGGCTGGCCTCCAACTCACAAAGATCCACCTGCCTCTGCCTCCCGAGAGCTGGTATCAAAGGCATGTACCACCACCTGGCTTTTTTTTTTTTTAATGTGCACTGGTGTTTTGCCTTGGGTGTCGGATCCCCTGGAACTGAATTGCAGACAGTTGTGAGCCACCATGTGGGGGCTGGCAACTGAACCCGAGTCCTCTGGAAGAGCAGCCAGTGCTCTTAACCTCAGTCATCTCTCCAGCCCCAAAGCATTCCCTTTTTAGTTCATACAACAGCCCCCCAAGTTCCGAACACTCCATGGCTTTTCTACCCAAGTTCAAAAGTCCTCCCACAATCCTCCTCAAAATGTGGGCACATCGGTCACAGCAATTTCCCACGAACCTGGTGCCAATTTCTGTTTTGGTTTGTGTTCTGTAGCTGCGGTAAACACCACACCCACAAGCAACTTGGCAAGGAAAGGGTTTATTTGACTTAGAGGTCACAACCCATCAGCAGGGTCAAGGCAGGAGCCTGGAGGCAGAAAGTGAAACAGAGACCACAGAGAGGTGCTTGCCCCCACTGGTTAGCTCAGCCTGCTTTCTTTATTCTTTTTCTTTTTTTATATATAATTTATTTAACTTTATTTTATGTACATTGGTGTGACAGTGTCAGATCCTCTGGAGGTGGAGTTACAGACAGCTGTGAGCTGCCCTGTGGGTTCTGGGAATTGAACCTGGGTCCTCTGGAAGAGCAGTTAGTGCTCTTAACCACTGAGCCATCTCTCCAGCCCTCAGCCTGCTTTCTTATACATCCCCAGGACCCCCTGCCTGGGGTGACACCACACACAAGTGGTGGGCTGGGCCCTCCAGCAGCAGCCAGTAACCAAGAAAATGGCTCCATGGCCTACAGGAAAATCTGATGAGGATGCTTCCTCAGCTGACTCCAGCTGGTGTCAAATTGACAAAACAAAACAAACAAAAAGCCAAACCTGCCCAGGACCGTGGAGCAATGAGCTCCTGGACTGGTTGTTTGTTGTCACAGGGAAACAGATTAAAGTGGATGTCTCAGAGATCTGTGCTCGTGGGTTCCTGGGTTCCCAGCAAAGTTCCCCTCAGGAGTCAGAGCCAGGGGTCTCTCTCCTGGGTGCTGAGTGTGAGTAGGACACCCTCCAAGAGGAATAGCCAGGCACACAGTGAGAGATGCCCTGGGTGGACAAGTGGCCATTGGGATTGGGCAGAGTGGCTGGTACCAGGGAGGTGGCAGTGTTCTTTGGTGACCGAGCTTTGTCCTCACAGAGAGCTCTAACGAGGTCGGGGGCCCTGCTGGGGCGCTCAGTCTGTTTGAGATGGTAAAACTGGAAAGGGGGCAGAGTCCAGCAGAAATTGTGAAGAGCTCGCAGAGAGCCAACAAAAGCCGACAGCTGGCAGGATAAGGAAGGCGGTAAGCAAATAAGTCCAGCGCTGAAGCAGACATGGCCCCTTTTTGGTCCACCCTTTGTCCACTGGGATGGGCTGGGGCCTATGGTCGGAGGCCAAACAAGTTACCTCCTGCCTCAGCTTGTTTCCCTCTCGGCAGGCTGAGACTCTCCTACTTCTGACTTCAAGCCGTTGGTATGTATGAAATTCTTGCCTCTCCTGTGGCTGCCGGCCCACATCTGGCCACAGCGCAGTGTTGTGCCCCTCTTCCTACCCTTTAGTGTCTGCCGTTCTTAAGCCATCGGAGCAATTTGTCAAGATTAATTGGACGCCGAACTGGCTCTCTCTGGAAACACAAGGAAGCGTCTAGGCATCAGAACAAAGCTTGTGTGGGCAGAGTCCCATGATAAGGCTAACCTGTGGCCAGAGGCTTGGCCCGCCACAGCCCAGGAAGAAAAGCCGCCCTGTTGGAGGCACCAGAGAGGAAAAGAATTTGTTCTGCTCATTCCCCCCAATCTCCTTGTTTTTCTCCCTAACTTAAAAGAGCCACCCCCTCTAGTGACTGACAGGGCCCTTGTCACCTCCAGGGCTGACCTCTCTGTGTGCCTGACTCCACACAGAACATTCTCGGTTTGGTTTCTTGCGGGGATGGACAGGTTCAGGGTCGGCCTAGTTATACTCTTCTAGGTCATGCTTTGTGGAGGAAGATGGGCTTACGCAACCTTCCTTACCCCAGCCAGAATGCATTATTTCCTGCCCTTACTCCAGCATCTGCCACTGATCTGGGGATTGGTCACAGCTCAGCTGTGGTCAGTAGTTAACTGCAGTTCCAGACACAAGGAGAAACAACAGCTTTCTCTGTATTCTCGATACGCTTTGAGGCCACGGCCTGATTCCCCACCTCTAGGCAAGTGTCCACCTTCCTTCTGTGGTCCTGCCTCTCTCTCAGAGCATCTGCCCGCCTCAGTCCAGGGCCACCTCAGATTCCAGGCCGGGATCCTCAGGGCACAAGAAACCTGCTAAGTTGAGAAGGAACCACAGAATTCAGCCCTGGCGCCCCCTTGGTCGAGGTCCTAGCTCGATGCTCCTAATCCTGGCACTTAGGAGGCAGAGGCAGGAGGAGTTTAAGGTCGGGCTGGTCTATAAAGTGACACTCTTCAGAGGAAAGAAAGAAAGAAGAAAGAAAGAAAGAAAGAAAGAAAGAAAGAAAGAAAGAAAGAGAGAGAAGAGGGGTGTCAGCCAGGTAACCCCTTTTTCCAGAGTCCCTTGTACGGAGGCTGTCATGGTCACCCAACCTGAAATCATGAATGTACTGTCAGCAGCAAGGCCAACAGGGTCCTACAGGACTCGGCATCCTCAGCCAAGAACCACAGGCCTCGAGACAGATAACTTTAAGAGGCCCATCAGCTGAAAATAGTTCCTTTCTTCCAGCATCATTAACAATAACACTGAGCTATTTCTGCATGTGACCTCAGCTTTCACACACGTGTTTTCCCGTTTAGTCTTTACGACAACCTATGAATAGATAAGCTGGGCTCTGTTGTTAGTTCAGACTTCACAGAGGGGGGAACTGCAGCTCAGCGCGCTCAAGGCTGCACGCCTCTCCTGCGCGTTCTCTGAGTCTCCAGCCCCACTCCCACCCGCAACAGCAGCCAGATAAACACATGGGCGGCTACTTTGTTCCTTAAGACCCTAGGAACAGGCTTCCTGATGGCTTATGCCGGGGAGGGGGGAGGGAGGCCCTAGCTACTCGTTCTCCTCCCTCATGATAGCTACCATTTGGTCAAATGTGTAAAACGGGGGCTGGAGGGAGGGCTCAGCAGTCGAGAGCACTTGCTCCCCTTGCAGAGGACCTGGGTTCAGTTTCCAACCCCCATGTGGTGGACGACAGCGGTTCCAGGAGATTCTTCTCCTGAACTACCTGGGCACCAGGTACACACCCATGTGGACAAAACACTCATACACATACTAAATACATACATTTTCAAAAAATCTGTAAAATGGTTATGTCAAGACAATACCAAAACCCATCATCTTAAAAAGCTTTCATTCAATCAGCAGAGAACATTCTAGAAGCCTAATCCAGAAGCTCCAGTTAGTGGCCTTGTTTCCCAAGCAGAGATGTACGGAGATTTATAGATGTCCAAACACACTTGACATAATTGTCATAGTGCCGATGATGGCATGACCCTCATGCCTGTCCAGGTCATGCCTGATCAGTTCGTCCAATCCCATAGGTATGTGCTTCCTGTTCTGAGAACCTGGAACAACAAGCAGGCACAGTGCCCGTGGGGACCCCTGGACCTGTCTGGGAGACACGAGTAGATGAGAATATAGAGATCAATGAGGAAGGATTGTGGTTTTGGACATTCTGACTCAGTTTGGAATTCACAGAGCGGTTAGTTGTCCGGGAGTTCAGAGTGCCCAGCCACACCTTAGTCCTCGTCTTACCCAATGGGTCATGTCCTGTTTCTTCATTGTCTCAATACCCAAGAAGCAGCTCACCCGTGGTGGCGTGTGACAACAGTCAGAAAGTGCTGGAATGTAGCCAGAGTTGTTTAGGCGGTGCCTGCCAGGTCTTGCTCGTGGATTCATCCCACAGCACCGCAAGGCATGGTGGGTAGGCCCAGAGCGCAAGTGGTAGAGGGTCCCCCTTCCGGGCACCTGGGATGAGAAAGGAGGGGGCAGCTCCCTCAGGAACAGTGTGGGAGTGAGCTGAGCCAAGCCAAGTTTAAAGGTCAGAAGGGCATCATCAATGAGAGAGGGCAGTGTGGGACAATGTGACAGGACCAGGAAGCCATGGTTAAGATCAGCCAGGTGTGTACCAGCTTTGAAGGAAGATTGCCTGTGGAAGAACAGTGGTGAGCAAACCATGGGGCTGAGAGAGAAAAACACAAAGGCCAGCCCTTCGGGAAACAGTTGCCAGGACCACACACCAGACACGGAAAGTTTCAGATTCCTTCCTGGGCTCTGCCTGTGCACACTGGTGTTAGTGTTGGCATTTCCTTTAAGGATAACATCTCACAGGATAACTCATTTGGTTTTGTTTGTTTGTTTTTTGTTTTTTTTTTTTTGGTTTTTCAGTTTAGGGTTTTTCTGTAGCTTTTGGAGCCTGTCCTGGAACTCACTCTGTAGACCAGGCTGGCCTCGAACCCACAGAGATCCACCTGCCTCTGCTTGCCGAGTGCTGGGATTAAAGGCATGCACTACCACCATCTGGTTTAAGGTAACTCAGTTTAACACCGAACCAGACTTAATCTCATTACGTAGCCCAAGCAGGTTGGAACTCTCAATCCTCCCACCTCAGTGACTGGACTACAGATACTCTGGGCAAAAAAGAAGCTTTTGAGTAAATTTATCAGAATTTCTCAAAAAGTTTTCTTGTACATAAGAAATATAGGTAACAGTACTGACAGAAGGCCCCCACCTGTCATCCCAGTGTGGGGGAGGCAGAGGCAAGGGCATCAGGGTTTTAGGGTCATTCTTGTCTGCACAGCAAATGTGAGGCCTAGGACAAACATACACACAGATTACACATACATACACAAACACATACACACATAAACACATACACACAAATTATACATACACACAGATTACATATAAACACATATACACAGATTACACATGCACACAGATTACATATATACACATAAACACATACACACAGATTACACATACACACAGATTATACATATACACAGATTACATATACATGCATAAATACATACACACAGATTACATATACACACATATTACATATATACACTAAACACATACACAGATTACACATACACACATAAACATATACACACAGATTACACATACACACATAAATACATACACACAGATTACA
>NC_022022.1:2808416-2813758 GCF_000317375.1 Microtus ochrogaster
ACATAAATACATACACACAGATTACACATGCACACATAAATACATACACACAGATTATACATACACACATAAATACATACACACAGATTACACATACACACAGATTACACATACATACACACAGATTACACATACATACAGATTATAGTACCTGACTAGAAAATCAAGGACGGGGGCTGAAGAGGTGGCTCAGGGCTGACCAGCACCAGCTGCTCTTCCAGAGGACCCAGGTGTGATTCCCAGCATCCACGTGGCAGCTCTCTGTAACCTCAGACCTGGAGGGAGGAGGGTGGGGAGGTGGGGGTGGGTGGGAGAGGGTGGACAGGTGGAGGGTGGGGAGATGGGGGTGGGGAGGTGGGGGAGATGGGTCTGTCGCCTGTCTCCGTACTCCTCTATCTTCCACAGGCCCCAGGCATACACAGACAACCTACATGCAGTCAAAACACCCACACACATAAAATAAAAACAAGTAAACCTTAAGAAAAAGAAGAGCAAGGAGGGGAAAGATTAGGGTGGCAAACTGGTTCCCTTTGTAGTCGGACTTTATTGGGCTTTTCTTCCTTTTCCTTTTTCCTGAGCAGGGTCTTAGTTTTCCAGGGTGTTCTCAGATGATGAGGTGCCTCAGAGGTGTGGGGAGAGCAGGCCATCACAGCTGGCTTTAGGACTTCATGTTTGCATATCTAACTAGACTAACAGTCCCCACCATATTGGGCTACAAGGACAGAGGGACATAATGTGTACAAAACCTCACAACCGCCCCAGGCAGAGTAAATACTACAGACGTGTCTGTCACTAAAATCATTGTTTTGGTGCTGGGGGTCAAACCCAGGGCTTTGATGGGTACACCCTAAGCTTCACAACTCAGCTTGAGCACTGAGATAACCCCTGAGTGTGTGCTGCTTTTATCACTAAGATTTATTTTTATTTTATACATGAGTGTTTGCCTATATGTATGCAAGCTCACTGTATGTGTGCCTGGTGTCCATGCCCAAGGCCAGAAGAGGATGTGTGGGAGCTCCTATGACCGGAGTTGCCCACAGTTGTGACCACCACGTGGGGCTGACCCTGGGTCCTCGGTAAGAGTAGCCAGTGCTCTTAACTGTTGGGCCATCTCTGAAACTCATTACTAAACCAGTGCGCTCTGGATTTTTTAAAATAATCTTTCTTAACCAGGCAGTGGTGGTGCACGCCTTTAATTCCAGCACTCAGGAGGCTGAGGCAGGCAAACCTCTGAGTTCAAGACCAACCTGGACTGTAGAATGAGTTCCAGGACAGTCAGGGTTATGCACAAAGAAACAAAGAAGGGGCTGGAGAAATGGCTCAGTGGTTTAAGAGCATTGCCTGCTCTTCCAAAGGTCCTGAGTTCAATTCCCAGCAACCACATGGTGGCTCACAACCATCTGTAATGAGGTCTGGTGCCCTCTTCTAACCTACAGACATACACACAGACAGAATATTGTATACATAATAAATAAATAAATAAATAAATAAATAAATAAACAAACAAATATTTATTTAAAAAAAAAAGAAACAAAGAAATCCTGTCTCGAAAAACAAAAATCAAAAAACAAAAAAGTTTTTTTCTTTATTCTTGAAAACTTCATACATATATACAATAAAATAGGATCATATTCTCCTCCCATCTCCTCCCTCCAAGTCCTTCCATGCGCCTGCAACATGCTCCCCTCCCACCCAACTAATTTCTTCTTCACATTGATTTTCCTTTTCTTTCTTTTTGTTTTGCTTTTCGAGACAGAATTTCTCTGTATAACAGTCCTGTCTGTCCTGAAACTCTCCCTGTAAACCAGGCTGGCCTCGAACTCACAGAGATCCACCTGCCTCTGCCTCCCGAGTGCTGGGATTAAAGGTGTGCGCCACCACCGCCCGGCTGATTTATTTTTAATTAGGTGTCTAATGTGTGTCTGTGTGTACACGTGGGCTGTGCAATGTGAGTACATGTGCCCACAGCATCCCAAAGGGGGTGCTGGATTCCTTAAGGGTACAGGAGATTGTGAGCTGCCCGATGTGGGTGTTGGTGATTAAACCCACGCCCTCTGCAAGAACAGTACGTACTTTTGTGGGGAGGGAGTAGAGGGTTGAGACAGGATTTCTCTGTGTAGCCCTGACTGTCATGGAACTCACTCTGTAGACCAGGCTGGTCTCAAACTCAGAGATCTGCCTGTCTCTACCTCCCAAATGCTGGGACTAAAGGCATACACCACCACACCTGCCTTTTTTTAATTTATATATAACCCTGCATATTATACCTCTATAAGCGATGGGATCTGGAAAGCACACACACACCATACCAGAAATTTGGATGGCTTGATCTTGTGTAGGTAGCCACACTGTACTTCCTGACTGCTAGCCACGATACACCAGGAGACAGCATTTCACTGTGCTGCTCATCCTCCAGCTACAGACTTTCTGAGCCCTGGGTGGAGATAAAGACGACCCACGAAGAGCCGTACACTCACTCAGCCTCCTATTCTAGGCACGTTGGACAACTGTCCTCTGCAGAAACAAGGTTCTCCGACGAAGGCTGAGATCAACCCAAGTGTGTGTCAACACACAACTCCAAAGGGCAGTTTGTCAGCGCAGCCACTGAGCACAACAGAGGCAGGCCCCACGCCCAGACCTGTGGCCACCAGGAGGCTGTTGTTTACCTACGACTGCACCTGCAGGCAGGGCTGTCCGGTGTGCTGGACTGTAGCATGCAGGGCGTGCAGCACTGGGCCCACTGATGCTTCTGTCCTAGAAGCCTGCATGACACCTTCTGAAATCTAGTCAGCAAAGAAAGGACTTTGCGCTGGCTTCGGCAGCACATACACTAAAATTGGAACAATGCAGAGATTAGCATGGCCCCTGTGCATGAATGACACACAAACTAGTGAAGCGTTCCATATTTTTGAAGAATCTATCTATCTATAATATATTATATCATAGATATATACACTATATAGGCATATAATATATCTATAATATATAGATATATTACATATTGTGAAGTGTGCCATATTTTTGAAGAATCTATAATATATTATAGATATATACTATATAGGCATATAATATATCTATAATATATAGATATATTACATATTGTGAAGCATGCCATATTTTTGAAAAATCTGTCTATAATATATCTATATATAATATATTATATCGTGAAGCATTCCATATTTTTTTAAAGATTTATTTATTTATTATGTATACAACATTCCTTCCATGCCTGACTGCAAGCCAGAAGAGGGCACCAGATCTCATTACAGATGGTTGTGAGACACCATGCGGTTGCTGGGAATTGAACTCAGGACCTCTGGAAGAACAGTCAGTGCTCTTAACCTCTGAGCCATCTCTCCAGCCCAGCATTCCATATTTTTGAAGAATATATCTCTATCTATCTATCTATCTATCTATCTATCTATCTATCTATCTATCTATCTATCTATCTATCATCTATCTCTATATATATAGAGAGAAGATGTTCTGTTTTGAGCACAAAGTCTGATCAGTGAGCTTTTGCTGTCTGTTTGGGCCTTACGGTCTGAGACAGCCTCGGCTAGGCTGGCTATAGTAGTGTTCAGATCCTCCTGACTCTGACACCGAGTGCTGGAATTACAAGCGCTCAGTACCACGCCCTGCTCAGTCAGCACTCTTTGTCTTCTGTGTGCCCCTTCCCAAGAGGGGCTTTGAGTGAACATCTGCTTCTTGCACAATTTTCTTAGCTCGCTCTTTAAAGGCAGGGCCTCACTGTAACCCAGGCTGGCCTGAGTCTCACTCTGTAGCCTAGCCTGGCCTTGGAGCAATTCTCTCATCTCAACCTCCCAAATATAGGGATAGCAGGCATGAACACTAGGCCCAGGCCTTTTCTGTTTTCTTTTTGGTTTTTCAAGACAGGGTTTCTTTGTGTAACAGCCCTGGCTGTCCTGGAACTTACTTTGTAAACATGGCTGACCTTGAACTCACAGAGACCTACCTGTCTCTGCCTCCTGGGATTAAAGACACCAGGGCCTGGTTTAGTCCCAGCCCTTATATAATTTTCCACTGAAAAAAAAAAGACAGAAAAAAAGAAACAAAAAAAGAAAAGAAAAACTTTTTTTTTATGCTCCAGAGGGGACCCACAAAATAGCTGAGGCGTCAGAAAGTGCCCCAGGCCACCGACCCAGGGAGGTGACAGCTGAGAGCTCTTTGGTGCACAGCCACCTCTTAACGGGAAGGACTATTTGTGACCTTCAGCTCCCCACAGTTACCGCGTCAGCAAAGGGCCTTCCCTCCAACCGCTCCCCCCGGGCTGGAAAGCCTGCCTGCCTGTCCTGCAGTTGGTGTCCTCAGAGGTGAGGGGCTTTGGGCAGCCAGGGTCAGCGCTGAAAACCCCACCCCGAAGAGGCAGACAGCCTTTGATCCTCGCCCGCCCGCCCGTGCGGTCCCCAGCATGGGCAAAGGGGCTTTCCCCCTCCGAGAAACCAGCTCTATAAATACACCTCTGGGTTAGGACTGTGTGTCCACAGCTGTCCCTAGAGAAGCCACACCTCCAGACAGGGGGCTCTGGCTCAGGGCCTTCACCGACCCAGGATCTGAGCCCTGTTAAGGAGAGGCCTCCAGGGAGGCCTCTGTCAAGTTTAGTGACACCTTTGTGTGCGCAGATTTGTCCTTGTTGTTTTTGGTGGGGTTCTTTATGCTGGTTTCTTTTTTGGTTTTTCTTTTTTGTTTTTGGGTATTGTTTTGTTTCGGTTTTGGTTTTTTGAGACAGGGTTTCTCTGTATAGCCCTGGCTGTCCTGGAACTCACTGTAGACCAGGCTGGCCTCGAACTCACAGAGATCCACCTGCCTCTGCCTTTGCTTTCCAACTTCTGGGGTTAAAGGCATGCACCACCACCACCCAACACGCGTTGTGATTTTAAAGTTTGTTTTGGGTATTTTTAGTGACCTATCAAAAATTCTAAATTAGAGTGTTTTATAACTCAACCAAAAGAATTAGGGCAGAGGGCATGGCTGGAGAGACATAGGGGGTGAAGGAGCTTGCTGCTTTTACAGAGGTCCTGAGTTCGGTTCCCAGATCAGGCAACTCACAACTACTTGTAATTCCGATTCCAAGAGATCGGATACCGTCTTCTGGCCTTCGTGAGCACGCGCGCGTGTGCACACACACACACACACACACACACACACACAGAGTAAAAAAAAAAAACTTTAAAATTAGCTTGAGGTAATTCTTTAAAAATATACTAATTTCAAATTATTTAACATTTTTTAAAAATATACAGCTGGCCGGGCGGTGGTGGCACATGCCTTTAATCCCAGCACTCGGGAGGCAGAGGCAGGCGGATCTCTGTGAGTTCGAG
>NC_022022.1:2814172-2853171 GCF_000317375.1 Microtus ochrogaster
AAACCCTTTCTCAAAAAGCCAAAAAAAAAAAAAAAAAAAAAAAATTGAGCAAAATACTCATACCCATAAAATAAATATATTTGGGGGGCGGTTGAGACAGGTTGAGGTAGGGTCTCTCTATGTAGCTTTGGTTGTCCTGGAACTCACAGAGATCCGCCTGCTTTTACATCTAAAGTGCTGGAATTAAAGGCATGTGCCACCATGCCAGCTAACAAAAACAAGTCTTTAAAAAATAAAGTAAAACAAAGGTGTGTGCCACAATAGGTAGCTATTTTTAAGTTATGTTTATATGCGTGTGGGGGAGGGTATTTGCACATGAGTGCCATGCCTGCAGAAGGAGTGGTCAGATCCCATGGAGCTGGATTACAGAGCCCTAGACTTGAGAGCTAGAAACAAAACTTCGGTTTTCTCCAAGAGCAATGTGTGTTGCTAACCATGAGCCACGTCTCCAGCTCCCTGACCGATTAAAATAGAATTATTCCTTCCTTTCCTCTTCCTTGTTTTCCTCCCTGCTCCTGCTCCCTTCCCCCTTTTAAAGCCAAGCTTTCTTCCATCTTCTTTTAATAAATATTTTTTTGTGTGTAAGTGTTTTGCCTGTACATATGTATCATGCACAGACCTGGAGCCCAGGGGGGTCAGAAGAGGGCACTAGAGCTCCTGAAACTGGAGAACAGTTGGAAGTCACCATGAGGGTGCTGGGAATGGAGCCACGGTCCTTGCAAGCACTCCTGGGCATCCACCTCTGGGGTGGCCCTGAGTTCACAATCCTCCAGCAGGCTGCAGCCTCTTTAATGCTAGGATCATACTTATTACCACCAATCTCATATTTCCTGTAGCTCTACAAGCCACGGATACAGAACACGAAAAACAAAGGGTTTAAGCAGTGCTTGTCCTGAAAGAATGTAGGGATTTCCTGAGAAAACAAAATATGCATGTTAAATTTCAAATAAGGCTAAAATTCTGGCTTATCCCAATACTGTAATCCCAGACTCAGGTGGCTGAAGCCAGAGAAATTCATGGTGAGTTTCCATCAGCCTGCCCTGTGTTTGCAGGGCCCTGTCTCAATAACAAACAATAGCATTCTGCTTTTTCCAGGGCTGGCATGGAAGCCAGGCTATCGGCATGTCAAGCTCAGCCCAGGACTGTTTTATGTGCACAGCCATCATCTTTGAGACGGCTCCTGCTCCCACAGAGCCCCATGTTAAGTCCGAAGAGGTCAATGCTCACGGGCAGGGCCTATTCTAACTTGACTCAGCACGTTGAGGATGGAGACTAACTCCTGTGCCCTCAGCAAAAGCTATCCAAAAAATATTAGGAAGGACATCAAGGGCCTTTGTGGTTCTGTGGGCTCACAAGACAATATTGCTAGTACTTCTATAGTGTTTTGACATTTTGGTTGTGAGCCTGGCCTTTAATGGCTGAGCCATCTCTTTGACCTTATTTGGGTGTTGTTTATTGTTGTTGAGATTGGGATGGTCTCACTCTGTCTGCCCTAGATCTTGCTGGCTTTCCCAGGCTGGTCTTGAACTTGCAGTGGTCCTCCTGCCTCAGCCACCCAAGTGTTGAGATTAGAAATATACACAACCATGCACTATGTGTTTTCGTCTTTCAAAAAATTTACAAGGTTGGACAGGTGTGGTGGTGCACGACTTTAATCCAGAAGCAAGGCAGGTGGATCTGTGTGAGTTGGGGGCCAGCCTGGTCTACACAGCGAGGTCCATGCCGCCCAGGATTTCATAATAGGTCCCTGCCTCGAAAATAAACAGCTACATAAATATTTACAAAAAGACAAACAATATAAATAGAACAAAAAGCACAAAAAATAAACGCCTTTTTTTTTCATTCCTTCTTCACTTGGCACCCCTTCTGAGTCATTCTTCCACAAGGAGATGGACAGACATTTCCTGCCTAATATACACACCAGTCTCCCATTCTACAGGCGACACTGCGACATTGAAGTTGAAGTGCTCATGAAAGACCACAGAGCTGGCAAGCGCTCAAGCTGAAATTCAAATCCAAATTTGTCTGACTCATAATTCAACGTGCATTCCTTCCGCTAAGCTCCGGGGTGTAAAATTTTATGGATGAAGAAACCGAGGCTCACAGACGTCCTCGGCCATCAGAGCCACACGGTTCACTGCCCAGCATGGGAAAAGTGGAGGGGATGGCATGGGCTGCGTGGAGGAGAGGGCCTCGGCTTGGGTGGATCTGAGCTTGCGCAGGGCCACTGGGTCCAGTTTGTGAATCCCCCTGCGGTCCGCGACTTGCCCGTGTTCTTCGGGTACAAGGTCCACCAGAGGCCGCTCTGCCAGGGTCGGTGGGGTTCAAGCCCCGGGGTGGGCGCGGGAGCGGTGCCCGCTGCGTGGCTGCACTGCTCGTAGCCGTCGGGGGCGCCCGGGGTGGGTGATTGCGGCCGGCGCGTGGCGGGCGGGGCGCGGGCGGCGCGAGGCGGAGCCTGCTGCGGGCGGCGCTGTCCCCAGGCTCCCAGCCGCGGTGGCCGCCGTGGAGGGCAGCTGGAGAGAGCGGGCGCAGAGAAGGTAGAGGCTCCCCGACCCCCGCCCGGGTTCTCCTGATCACAGAACAGCGGACCCTGGAGCGAATTCCTGGGGAGGGGGTCTGGTCCCATCATCCGGGCGAGGACTTGAGCCAAGATTCCTATTAAGTCACACAGTGAAATTGGAAAACGTACGGGACCTCCCAGCAAGCCGGCCGCCCGCTTCCTCCCCGAGGGGCTTCGAGAGGATGCGACCCGACGCCTGCACTCCGGGAACGCAGGGCTAGGGTGTCCGGGAGGGATGCGGGTGAGTGCCCTTCGCACAGCTCAGCCTGTTGGGAGAGGCTGAGGAAAAAGAAAGACACCTGTTGGGATGGAATTCTGACGGGACAGCAACTCTTCTCTGCCAGTCCAGTACTTACTGGCTCTTCTTTCCCCCAGCAATGGCTCACTTGCCCGAGGTGAGCCCGAGGGTGAAGGGGTTAGCTCCGTACAGGTCACTTTCCTTGACGTCAATGGCCCAATGTGGGGCGTGACCAGGAGCAGCCCAGGTTGGTTCTTACCAGGGTCCACCTTGACTTCAGGGTGCCCGCGTCCAACTTCTGCCTTCCTCACCCTGGGCGTGAAAAAGGGACAACAAGCATACATTTGTGCAGGGAGGGGGGAGTCTGCTTCTGCTCCCCTATGCAGGGGAGGGTGGGGTGGACTTTTCCAGAGAGGGAGCCAGGCCTGGCCCTGGCCCCAGGAGTTCTCGTCACCCCCCCACCCCTCACTTCTCCAGAGAGCTGCCAAAGCCAGCTCAGGACAGGATTATGTGTACTGGGTAGACCACAGAGAGGCTGCAGGGACAGACAGACCTGGGGGAGCAGAGAGCAGAGGGAGGTGGAGAGGGGACCAGCATCCGAGAAGAGACAGGTTGTGTGTGTCACCCCTTCTCCTTCCTTCCAGCCTCACAGGGCGGGCAGGTAGAGGGTTAGTGGGTGGGTTGAAATCAGTGGCTGACCCAGCAAAGGGAAGGAGAAGGCTCAGCCACTCTGTTCCCTTCTGCAAATTCCCAAGTCCTGGGGTCCTGGGGAGGGGAGCAGGACCTAACTTTGCTTTCCCTGTCTTTCGCCTGCCCTGAGCTGGCCTGCCTTGGCCCGCAATCCTTGGATTCCCCTGGTGCTGCCATTCAGATCCAACAGAAACAGTGTTTTTCCTGGAAAGCAGAACTGAGATGGGATGAGGGGTGTGGGTGAGAAGGAAGGGGCTTGGAGGGCAGGGGGTAGGGAGAGACAGGCCTGGAGGACAGGGTACCCAGTGTTCAAGGCTAGACTTCAGGCTGGACTTCCTTGATACCAGGAGAAGCTGCTGACTGGGAAGTCTGAGCAGCTATGACTGCATCTTCCCCTTCTAGGTGCCCAGCCATTTTGGCTGCGAATTGGAAGAAAAAATAAAAAGAAAACTAGCTGTCCATGAACTAAGTCGCCCTGAGCCAGTGCCTCGTGGGTGCTGGCACCCACAGGGAACTTAAGTCACCACCATTCGCCCACTTAGCTTATCCCTTGGACAAGAAAGGGCCTGTGGTAGCCCAGATGCCCTGGCCGTCTATAAGGAGCTTTAGCTAAGAGGGGAAGAAAGAGGCCGGAGGCAGGTAGGAAAGGAATGCCCTTGTGATTTCTTTCTTTCTTTCTTTCTTTCTTTCTTTCTTTCTTTCTTTCTTTCTTCCTTCCTTCCTTCCTTCCTTCCTTCCTTCCTTCCTTCCTTCCTTTCTTTCTTTAATTTGGTTTGGTTTTTAGGGAAGGAGGTTTTTTGTTTGTTTGTTTTGAGTGGGGGGTCTCACGTCACCCAGGCTGGCCTTGAACTCCTGATCCTCCTGTTCCCTATCCCAAAGGGTGGGATTAAGGCTTTTGCCTCCACACCTGGTGCCAAGGGCCCTCTGACTGACCGCTCATAGGGGTGCCTGGCATAGCCTGCCTCCTAGGTCCTAGAGCTCTGGAGAAAGAATGTCCTGGTCCAGCTGCCTACGCACTGTCCCTCCTCGGGGCTTCTGGAGGAGCTAAGCCATCTTGGGAGGGACTCAACTGAACTGGAAGGCTGAGGTCAGCCCCCCACCCTGGCCCCAGCAGATGACAAAGAGCGTTCCTTGTTGCTCCCACCCTTAGGTAGTAAAGGGGTGGACCAATCTTCCCTCTGCCCCGCTGGTGCTGTGCTGAGACAGCCCTTCAGTATCCCGGCTATCTAGAGGGTAACCAGTGTGCTGCTTCCTCCTCAGAACACCCTCCGTGCCCAGATGCCAGAGTAGCTACCCTGTCCCCTGCTCCCCAGCCCAGGGGCAGTCAAGGGAAGAGCAATGGAGACCTGCTTGGGCAGGTAAGAGCAAGGGCTATCAGTGCAGAGACCGCTCTGTCTCTAATAGTAAGGGAAGGGGCTGAGCCTTAAACTCAGGAGGCAGAGGCAGGTGGAGCTCTGTGAGTTCAAGACCAGCCTGGTCCACAGAGCTAGTTCCAGGACAACCAGGGCAACACAGAAAAACCCTGTCTTGAAAGACCAAAAAAGAAAAGAAAAAGAGAAGGTAGGGATTGTTAGAAGGGGCCTGGTCAGTGACAAGGGACTTCTGCTTCCTGAGAAGTTGGCAACCAGGATGTAGGGAGCTTGGGTGGGGGTGGGTAATGTCGTAACACTCCTGGCTCCCTCTGACGGCCCCCACCCCTTGACGTGCAGGCTCTGGCTATGTGTGATGCTGCTTCTGCCTCTTCTTCAGCTCTGCCAAGATCAAGAGGTGAGCCCTGGCCAAGGGAACCGCTGCTACTCTGCCCAGGGTCCCCCTACTCCGCCCTGGCCTCTCCTTTAGGGAGGCTTCACTTTCTCCCTGGGAGACTTCAGCCCCTCATCTAGGCTTGGCCCAGCCAGTGTCCCTGCCAACTCCCTCCCTTTTGGTTAGAGAACCCAAAGGCTGGAGTCTGGCCCTCCCAACACATGTGACCTTGGACAGCTAATAACCCTTGACCCTTGACACTAACTCTGACCGTGTTGTGTGTCCTCCCACCCCCGTGCAGCTGTTTGGACCTTCTCTTCCAACACCATCAGAGGAGGACCAGGTTCCTGAGGGCCTCTGGGGACATTGGGGCCGGTGGGCCCCCTGCTCCCAGCCCTGTGGGGTGGGGGTACAGCGCAGAAGCCGAACATGTGAACTGCACCCTGGCCTATCCCTTCCTCCCCGACCCCCAAGACATCCAGAAGCCCTCCGGCCCCGGGGTCGGGATCAGGGCTCCAGACCTCAGACTCCCCGGGATCCCCAGTCCCTGTACAGACCACCACCTCGGGGAAGGGGTGGCCCTCTTCAAGGTCCTGCTTCTCAACTGGGGAGAGAGAAGACCCAAGAGACTCAAGGGGCCCAGAGGTGAGGCCCTGAGGGCCCAGCAGCGTAGGGAGAGGTGGAGGAACGGAAAGGGGTCTTCGCCTCTACAGGCTGATCTTTCAGGATGTGAACTGGGGAGACAGGCTAGGAGATGATTCGAATCTGCACCATCCTCTTAGGTCCCGGGTTCGAGACCCTATCAAGCCAGGGATGTTTGGTTATGGGAGAGTGCCCTTTGCCTTGCCGCTGCACCGGAGCCGCAGGCACCCCCGCAGAACCAGACTGGAGCAACCCAAGAACTCTACAGGGGAAGGGTCCCTTCCATCCCAGCCTCTAAGCACAGAAGCGGCCCCTGCAGACCGCAGCCCTCAAACGCAGCTTCCGGAACTGCATGCCCATCCTGGCTCCCCCCAAGCTGAAACTCCAAAGCCTGGAAGTACTCAGATAGAGATGCCCCCCAGAAGCGGTTCTGCTCCCTCTGACACGGGGATCCCTTCACCCACGTCCTTCTTTGGAGACAGTAGGTCTTTCCAGGGATCCCCTGGGCCACGGATGCCATCTTCCCAGGGTTGGAACAGTCCCCAGGGAGCAGAGCCACGCCCTCATCCTTTCCCTTCTGTCCCCCGGAGTCGGAGTCGAGGCCAACAGAGCAGGGGGCCCTGGAGACCTCGAGGGAGTCCTCCCAGGTCCCCAGAAGGCTGGCTGCCTCTGACAAGAGACTCCAGCCCCCGCTGGAGCCTTTTTACTTCCGGTAGCCCTGTTCCAAAATGCCCTGGGGAAAGCGAGCAGCTGAGAGCCTGCAGTCAAGAGGTGAGATCTTCTCTGGGTCCCCAACCCGAGTCCTCAGTTTGTGGGCTTAGACCTCAGGGTGTTTTTTTTTTTTTTTTTTTTTTGTAGTTTTTCGAGACAGGGTTTCTCTGTAGCTTTGGAGCCTGTCCTGGCACTAGCTCTTGTAGACCAGGCTGGCCTAGAACTCGCAGAGATCCGCCTGCCTCTGCCTCCCGAGTGCTGGGATTAAAGGTGTGTGCCACCACCACCGCCCTGCAGGGTAGTGGTTCTAACTTCAGGGCAGGAACCTTGGTGTTCTGGGGAGCTGCCCCACCAGTATCCAGTCCCTAGTCCAGCCTTAGCTTGCACCCCAGGTTTCCTCCCCGGTTCTGATGCTGTGTATCTGCCTCCTCAGCTTTGCCCCCCTGAGCAGCCGGACCCCAGAGCCCTGCAGTGTGCCGCCTTTGACTCCCAGGAATTCATGGGCCAGCTGTACCAGTGGGAGCCCTTCACTGAAGGTGCAGTTTCTAGTCCCCTGGCAGGGCTGACTCGGGTTTGGGTGGCTCCTCTCTGCCTCCTGTGTCTTAATTCTCGGGTCTCAGCAGAGACTCAGCCCTGACCTGAGGAGGGTGGAGTGTTCAGAAAGTGATGGGTGGATGGCCAGGACATGGTGGGCTGGGATGCCTCTTGGTTGTGATCTGGGAGGGCTGTGAATGTGACAGGGTCACTGGTGCCAGCAGAGACATCTTCGTGCTGTCATAGCGGGCGCTCCCAGGTTACTGTCCGCTGGTCAGCTTGTCACCAAGACAAACCCATGGGCTATGAACTCACAGTCAGGAAAGGTAGGATGGCTCAGTGGGTAAAGACGCTTCAGCCTGATGGTCGGAGTGTGGTCTCCAGACCCATCACGGAAGGAGGGGACCCACTCCTGCAAGCCTTCCTCTGACTCCCACAGGAGCACCCCACTCCAGACACACTCCAAACAGCAACAACAAAACCCCCTTTTTGATGACCAGGTGCAGAACTTCCCCTGTTTTAGGAGAATGAGGTAGGAGAATCAGTAAAATTCATAAGCTTGACACCACATAGCACAACAAAAACAAAAACCAAACAACAAAACACTAAGCATAGGAAACTGCACCCTCCCTTCCTCCATAGCAACTTCAGGAGGACTACCGGGACTCTGGGGGTGCTCCCTCCGTTAGGGACCCCCGCTAACTATCATGTCTTACCCCTCAGTTCAGGGTTCCCAGCGCTGTGAACTGAACTGTCGCCCCCGTGGCTTCCGCTTCTATGTCCGTCACACCGAAAAGGTTCAGGATGGGACCCTGTGTCAGCCTGGATCCCTAGATATTTGTGTCGCGGGTCGCTGCCTGGTGAGGGAGGGCAGGGTGTTGGTGAGGGAGGGCAGGGTGTTGGTGAGGGAGGGCAGGGTGTTGGTGAGGGAGGGCAGGGTGTTGGTTTCCACACTAGCAGGCATGCACACGCACGCGCGCGCACACACACACACTCCTTTAATTTATTATTACAACAGTGGAAACACCAGACTGGGGTGGCTGAAAGGAGGTTCTTGCGGTCCAGCAAGGGGTGTGTTGTAGGCAGGATCCCACCAGACTTGGCTAGGCTTCTCTGCAGTTGGTTGGGGATGGAGGCCCTGTGTGGAGTAGGGCCGGGTGTGAGGTGTGCCTGGCTTTTGTGTGGCCCCTGCCTCACCTCACTTTTCCCAGAGCCCCGGCTGTGATGGGATCCTTGGCTCTGGCAGGCGTCCAGATGGTTGCGGAGTCTGCGGAGGTGATGGCTCTACCTGCCGGCTCGTTTCGGGAAACCTTACTGACCGAGGGGGCCCCTTGGGCTATCAGAAGATCCTGTGGATCCCTGCGGGAGCCACCCATCTTCAAATTTCCCAGTTCCGACCCAGTTCCAATTACCTCGGTGAGAAACTCAGTCCTAAGTCCCAGTCCACCCTGTTTCTTTGATCTGCCTCTTCAGCACAGCAAAAGGCCAAACAGGAAGAAGTTGGTGGCCTTCCCCCAAGCCTGGTGGAGTGGGTGAGGGAGGTGGATGCCTGAGGTCCCGAGGTCCTAGGGTTCAGGGCAGGCGGCATGCACCAAGGCTCAGGAAGGTATGCCACTGTCACTCAGTTCAGGGTTCTGTCTTTCAGCACTTCGAGGGCCTGGGGGCCGCTCCATTATCAACGGAAACTGGGCTGTGGATCCTCCAGGGTCCTATTCGGCCGTCGGGACTGTCTTCCAGTACAACCGTCCTCCTCGGGAGGAAGGCAAGGGGGAGAGTCTGTCAGCCGAAGGCCCCACCACCCAGCCCGTGGACGTCTATGTAAGCCTGAGGCGGGAGGAGGGGCACTAGACTGCTGGAGAGGGAGGCCCCTTAGGGCAGAGCCGTGGGGGTCCCTTAGGGAGAAATCTGGTGTATTCCCCTCTTGTCACCCCAAACATTTGCTATTTTCTCTCCTCAGATGATCTTTCAAGAGGACAACCCAGGTGTTTCTTATCAGTATGTCATCGCCTCCCCTCCTGCCCTGGAGAGCCCCTCCGCCAAGCCTCCAGCCCTTCAACTTCAGCCTGGTAAAACTAGGATCCTCAGACCCACAAAAGGGGTGCGGCAGTGACGGGGTGCCCGGGTTGCAGAGAAGCATCTGATTGGGCTCCTGAACTCCCCTGCAGAGATGCTGAGGGGAGAGCCCCTACTTGCTCCAGCTCCCCGCCCAGTTCGGGCACCAGGCACCCTCCAGCGTCAGGTGAGGATTCCTCAAGTGCCTGCCCTGACTCACGCCAGGACATCCCTGGGGTCCGCCGGATACTGGAAGCAAGTGGGGCATTCCGAATGTTCAGCATCCTGTGGCAAAGGTGAGCCTGCATGCCTGTCTTTCTGGCGCGTCAGCCCAAATCCCCATTCTGTGTATCTATATAGATTCCATCTCCTGGACCCATGGGTCTGTACTGGATCCTGTGTCTGGAACCTCACTGGAACTGGGCTCTGAGTTCCTCCTCCCCTCTTATTCCCGTCAGGTGTTTGGCGCCCCATTTTCCTCTGCATTTCCCGTGAGTCAGGAGAGGAGTTGGATGAACAGAGCTGTGCCACGGGTGCCAGACCCCCAGCTTCCCCTGAACCCTGCCATGGGCCCCCGTGTCCCCCATAGTGAGTATGGTCCACAGGGAAGGTTAGTCCACAACCTTCTTACCTGGACTCTAGCAATTTCCTAGCTCCTGGCTGCACGGAGACGTTAGATTAGAAAGGTTGGCATCCCTTAGTCTGTGGAAACCCTGGCAGCTTCCTTCCCGGCTAGGAAAGCAGCCTCCAGCTGTGAAATGTGCTCTTCTCCTCTGAGGGTCCCAGCCGGGCAACCCTACACATCTCTGCCCGTCTTTCTCTCTGCCCCACCCACGTTCACAGCTGGGAGGCTGGGGAATGGACGTCCTGCAGCCGGTCCTGCGGCCCTGGCACCCAGCACCGCCAGCTGCTCTGCAGACAAGAATTTGGAGGCGGTGGCTCCTCTGTGCCTCCAGAGCGTTGTGGGCATCTCCCCCGGCCCAACATCACCCAGCCTTGTCAGCTGCACCTCTGCGGCCACTGGGAGATTAGCTCCCCCTGGAGCCAGGTGAGCGGGTGCAGGTGCGGAGAGCTCTGGAGAAGACAGGGCAGTGGTTTCCCCACCGTTTTCTCTGTCGTCAGAAACTTTACAAACAAGACCTACATGGAACCCCAGCATTAGGGAGATGCACGGGGATGGGCAGCCTGAGCCTGTGCTCGGCTCCCGCGGTCTGTAAAGCTCTGGTTCTGTAGGACGGCCGGAGGATGATGGGTAATGCCGGGTCTCTGCTTTCTCGTCCTTCAGTGCTCAGTGCGTTGTGGCCGTGGTCAGAGAAGCCGGCAAGTCCGGTGCGTGGGAAGCAATGGCGACGAAGTGAGCAAGCAGGAGTGTGCTTCCGGGCCTCCCCCACCGCCCAGCAGAGAGGCCTGCGACATGGGACCCTGTACCACAGCCTGGTTTCACAGCGACTGGAGTTCCAAGGTGGGGCCCACAAGCCATGCTTCCCTGGTCACCATGTCCCAAGCCACCCTGTCACAACCTGTCCAAATCAGCTTGATAAACTTTTATTTCTCTTGGCCTAGACCTCAGAGCTAAGTGGGGAGCTTGCATTCCCAACTGTCATTTTAGGGCCTGGAGGCCGATGTGAGAGGCCAGCCGGGACCACGTAGTAAGTTCCAGGCTACATGACCTAGAGCAGAACCTGTCTTAAAAACAACAGCAGGCTGGGTGAGGCAGCACACCTTTAACCCCGTTAAGGCAGGTGGACCTCTGTGAGTCTGTGGCCAGCCTGGTCTACATACTGAATTTTAGGCCAGCCAGGGCTACAAAATGAGACCCTGTCTCAAAAACACCACCACCAACAACAATAACAACAACAACGAAAAAAAAAACAACCAAATAAACAAAAACGAAAGAAACAAGAAAAAATGGGCTGGAGAGAGGGCTCAGTACTTAAGTCCCCTCCCTGCTCTGCTGGAGGACCTGGGATCAGTTTTCGGCACATCAGTTTTCGGTTGTGGCTCACAACCGAGGCTAACTCCAGCTCCAGTAGATCTGGCGCCCTCTTCTGGCCTCTGTGGGCATATGCGGCATACACAGACATAAAATAACAAAATTGGTGAGGTGGCTCGGTAGGTGAAGAGCACTCACTGGGCAAGCCTGACAACTGAGTGAGTTCCCTGGGCCCTACAGTGGAGGGAGAGAGCCAGCCCCTGTGAATTCACTTACCATACACCGGCTGGGTGTTGGTGCAGGCCGGGGAGGCAGAGGCAGGAGGATCTCTGTGAGTTCAAGGACAGCCAAGACTACATAAGAGACCCTGATTATTTAGATAATAATAAATAACAATTACATAATATAGCATTAAAGTTTTATTTAAAAATGAGATGGGATGTAGTTAAATTGGTAGTGTGTTTGTCTTAGCATGTACGAGGCCCCACTTTTGATCCCTAGTATCACATGAACCTGGTGTAATGGCACATACCTGTAATCCCAGCACCCAGGAGGTAGAGACAAGAGGATAAGAAATTCAAGGTTATCTCAGCTTCACACCAGGTTCAAGGCCAGTCTGGAAACCTAGCTGTCTGCCTCCTCTTACAGGCTGGTACCCCAGGGCACTCCTGAACTCCCCGGATGTGAACCCTCCCCTCCTGTCCAGTCCCCAGCAGCCTCCCTTCACACAGGCCACTCTCCCTCTCAACAGTGCTCAGCCGAGTGTGGGACAGGAATCCAGAGGCGCTCTGTGGTCTGCCTTAGGAGTGGGGAGACCCTCCAGGGGGACCAGGAAGCAGGAGAAGGAAGCACTGAGCAGGGCTGCCCTCTCAGAAGCCGCCCTCCTGACATGCGTGCCTGCAGCTTAGGGCCCTGTGAGAGGACATGGCGCTGGTACACAGGGCCCTGGAGTGAGGTCAGCTGAGGGCCGGGAGATGGGGGGCAGGAGGGAAGCCAGTCCTGATGGGTCCCACATCCGGAACTGGAGTGATCTCTCTTCCCCGCTTACACAGTGTTCCTCGGAGTGTGGATCTGGCACGCAGCACAGAGACATCATCTGCGTGTCTAAACTGGGAACCGAGTTCAATGTGACTTCTCCCAGCGACTGTTCCCACCTCCCCAGGCCCCCTGCGCTGCAGCCCTGTCAGGGGCAGGCCTGTGAGGACCGATGGTTTTCGACTCTCTGGAGTCCGGTGAGTGCCTGGCTCCCTTGCTCTGCTCCACGTGGGCCTCTAGCAAAGAGGGCTTTTCTCGCTGCAGTCAGCCCAGGACAACTCAGGTGAGCGCTCATGCTGCCCCACTTCCCTGAGACTCGGGAGACGGGTGGACCTTGGGCAATGTTCCTCCGCTATCTTTCGGAGAGGGAGGGGGTAGTCTGAGGAGCAGCCCTGGGAACTTTAATGTTGACTGACGGCTATGGTCTCCCCAGTGTTCTCGCTCCTGCGAGGGAGGCACGCAGACACGGGAAGTCCAGTGCCTGAGTGCCAACCACACTCTGAGCGCCCGATGCTCTCTTCACCTGCGACCTTCCCGAAAGCGGGCCTGTAACAGCCAGCCCTGCCACCAGCGCCCGGGTAAAGAGCTTCCCTGCCCACCCCCAGCAGAGGGGAATTAGCTGGAATGTGGGCAGATGAGAAGGCTGGTGGGAGCGGGCAACACACTTCAGAGAGATGATGTCAGTCCTGTCTTGTGCCATTGACCTGTCTTCAGATGACCAATGCAAGGACAACTCTCCACACTGCCCCCTGGTGGTGCAGGCCCGACTCTGCGTCTACCCCTACTACACAGCTACCTGCTGCCGCTCATGCGCCCACGTCCTGGAGCGGTCCCAGCTGGAGCCTGCTTGAAATGGGTCCAAGAGATTCTTCTCTTCACGGTTTTCTTACGCTAGCACTGGGCACCCACTGGCGAGCCCACTCTGTATCCCTCTGGCTTCTCACCTGGTCTCAGTGTCACCAGAGATGCCTGCCCTCCGCTGTGAGAGGATAAGGGGACTGTTCACCTGCTGTTGGGTTTGCTCTATAGCGTGACGCCCTGAGATGTGAGCCTACCTGGGTGTCTGCCACTGCGTATGTGCCACTTCCCCAAAAGCATACTGGGGAAGAGTGGGAAGTGGGCGACGCTTGTTTCCCGGATGCTTTCTGGGCTGAGGAGGATCAGAGTTACCTCCCCACACTAGTCTGATCTACTTAAAGTGTGCCCCCCACAAGTTCCAGTGTGTGTCCCAATCCTGATTCCCAGGTCAGGTCTCACACCTAAGCTACCCTGCTGCCCCCCCCCCCCCCTATCTAGCCTCTGTATCCCTACCTCCCATCAGCTAGGGGACTCTTGCTACCCTACCTTGCCCAGGAAGGACCAGGCCTCTCCAGAGCAGGGACCAGTTGTGAAGAGGATGAAAAAGAGAGCTGTCAGCATAAGACACCCTCGCCCCCACCCCCACTCCACCCCGAAAGTGATGCCCATCCCAGAACTAATTTATTTTTTATTAAAGTTGATTGTGACAAATGATGCTCTTCGTTATCCTGAGGACCCCGCTGTCTGAGCAGTGGTCCAGAATATGGTGTGGGCAGGGGACCGGCACTTAGGATGGGAGGAAGGGTAGGCCCCAAGGGCTATGGAATACGGATCAGACAGCCTGGCTCAGAGTCCTGGGATCCTGCTCTGCCTCACAATTGCAGATGGCCCATTGGCCACTAGGGGCCACTGCCTCTCCCGGTTTAGGAGCCGTGGGCTTTTGAGTAGGCTCTTCCTGTAATTTCTGGAAATCCAGTATGACTTTCCCGGGCCAAGCAGGCTGTGTGAGTCTATGTGTGTGGGGTCACTGTTCAGGCCCTCTCGCCCTGGCCCTCGCTTGTTTTCCCATGGGTGCACCTTACCCCATTCCCTTGCTCAGCCGAATCAGAAGAACCCAGCCTGGTTCTCTGGAAGTGCAGGATGAGGGAGGCGTGGCCAAGGCAGTACCGGACGTCCTGCCAGAGACACATTCCTTAGAGACGTCTCACCGGGCCTCCTCCCTCCGCCCCCTTCCCTGTTCTTTTCAAAGTAAATAACTTGCTGAAGGTGCAGTGAAGGGGACAGCTTTTCCACATTGCAAACCGGTCCCTGACCCTGTGGTTCTGAGGTCTGAGCTCTGGCTCCTGGAGGTAGCGCCCTCCCCATCCCTGCCTCTCCAACAAGCTGGGTTTGGCCACTAGCAAGGCCTACAGGCCTAGTTTCACCCGTGACAACTGTGTTCTGATCGGGTCCGGAGTCCCTTCTACCGCAGCAAAGCCCTTCCGCTCCCTGCCTTGGGACTCAGGCTGTCCTGGCTGTGTGTCGCAGAGCAGAAAGAGGACAGCACAGCGGGAGCAGAGTGGGTGGGAAGGACAGGGAGCCACTGGGAGATCACAGATGAGGCAGAAGGATCACAAGGCCAGCCTGGGCTATACTGTGTGACTATCTCAAAAACACCAGGAAGAAAAACTGACTTCGGTCCAAAGCAGGGCACAAGGAGACTATGCGAATGCCCTGCCTCAGCCAGGCGATGGTGGGGCACACCTTTAATCTCAGTACTTGGGAGGCCTAGGCAGAGGCAGGTGGATCTCTCTGTGAGTTCAAGGCTAGTCTGTAGACAAAGAGCTAGTTCCAGCACAGCTAGGGGCTACACAAGGAGACCCTGTCTTGAAACATTAAAATAATAATAATAATGAAGCGAATGCTCTGCCCCTGAAGAGATGTCAGATGTGTCTGTCTAGTGAGCCTGAAAGGGAAGTCAGAGTCACAGAGCCCAGGGAAATGGGGTCCAGGAACCAGATGACAGACACAGGCAGCGAAGGCAGAGTCCCAGGGCAAGGGAGGGGTGGCTTCAGTCCCAGGCCCTCCCATCAGTTCCTGGAAGCGGGACTGGGGTGGAGGCCACAGCTCAGCTGACTTCTCTCCCTTTTCAGGCCTCTTAGGGCTGTTGCTGGGCAGGTTCAGAGTTTAGTCTGGGCTTGAGAGCCAATCACAGGTGGAGAACGCAGCCACAGCCTTCCAGGGTTCCCCCAACACCATGAACACCTCCTCTTTTCTGACAGCCCCTGAGCTTTCAGGCTTCAGCCTGCAATTCTGGGTAGAGGAGGTCCTACCTTCTTCTTCCTCACTGTAAGCCTAAGGTCACTGAGAGCAGTATGGGGTCAGAGCTGACATTTCTGGGAAACCTGACTTACAGCAACCTTTCCCCTGGCACCCTAGAAAGAGCCCTGTGGCCAGCCACTGCTTTGCTGACCTCTGGAACGCTTGGAAGGTCTAAGTAAGGAAGTTAAAACCCAAAATGCAATGGGCGTGGTGAAGCCCCTGGTTTTGGTGCAAAAGGGGGAATTTAGGGAAGGACTTAAGAGGAACTGGACTGTGAGCTTTGAGATGGGGGTGGTGGTGGTGGGAGCAAAGCCATGCAGAGGCCAACACAAGGCCAGAGTCCTCCCCTCCGAGCGTCTGCTGGGGGAGGAGCTGGTTCTAGAGTACAGACGAACTGTATGGGCTCAGATCAGCTGTGCTGGGGCATAGCTGGGCGCGAGAGTGTACTTTGCATACATGAAGCCCTGGGCAAGCGTTATTTTTTAAAAGCTCCAGTGGGTAGGGATTCCCCTCCCCCTTCTTGACTTCCTGGGGTAAATACCCTCTCAATTTACGCTGCAGCCTTTCTACTAAATTTAGTGACCAGACTTCCCCGCCCTGCTAGGCCACCCTGTAAGCAGCTGTGCACAGCTGCAGAGGTGGCCCTGATGGGGTTTCAACATTCCCTGCACATCTACTCACGGAGACTCCACTGTCTGGTCAGGAGGGAAGCAGAGCTGCTGCCCAGTGCCTGAGTGTCTGCCACAAGCTACTCTCTTCCATGAAACCAAGTGGACATTAAAGATCCACCGATGTGGATGGAGAACGAGACTCCGGAGCCACATCTGGATTCTCTCCAGCTGGTCCTTTCTTCTTCTTGCCTGTCCCCTCGGTAGCTCTGGCTTGCCTGTGCCCCTGAAGTGCCACCACACCAAACCCAGTGTCTGGCAGACTTCGCCTTCCCTGTCTTACTAGTAAACAGCATCAGGGAGCTTCTCCTGCAGCCGAGGAGCAGCACCCTTCCAACCCACCATCCCTGGGCTGAGTGGGGGTGTCTCAGGACAGAGGTTTGCTTGTTGCAGGAGGTGAAGAGACAAGAAAAGCACCTTTGCACAGGAAGCAGGCTCAGGAAAGTACCTATGGCTAACAAGAGAGAGAGACACTTTGGGTTAACCTCAGCGTAACTAGCACCAGTCACCAATCTGGGCTTCTCCATGGAAGGGACACTTCAAATGCCGGACTTTCAGGGCTGGAGATGGAAGGTGGGTAGGAGGAGCTGCAGGGAACATCAGGTCTGTCTGCCTGAGATGGTGCTTTGCCCCAACACTGAAGCTGAGGATTATCGAGTTCCAGGCCACCCTAGGCTACAGAATGAGACCCTCTCCTTCATTCCACTCCCACAGAAGTAAAACAGACTAGGATATTCATTTCCTGTGTGAGAACCAAAACCTGTTGGTTCAGCTGGGAAGGGCCCACACAGCGTGCACAAGCGAGCACGCATGCACCCACACACGTTTATTTTGTGTGTGAAAGGGGCATTCAAATGCCACTGCTAAAGTTAGGGGAAAACCTTCAGGTTTAGTTCTTTCTGCCACGTGAGTCCCGGGATCTGAACTCAGGTCCTCACACTTGGCAGCAAGTGCTTTCACCTGCTGAGCTGGGCCATCTTGCTGGCTCCACGTTAGATTCTTCTGAGCTTTACAGTAAGAGAGTAGCACACTGTATGCCTGAGCCCTTGCGCTAAGGGAAAGGTGCAGCATGGGACCTATCAAGGGAGGTGCTGAGTCCACCTGCCCAATTAGTTTCCTTTTGTCTTACATCTGCCCTGCTCTCCCTAGGGCTGACCACTGACTGTTCACCTGTTTTTTGTTGTTTATTTACTTATTTAGTTTTTTTTTCAAGACAAGGTTTCTTTGTGTAACAGTCCTAGCTTTCCCGGAACTAGCTCTAGACCAGGCTGGCCTGGAACTCACAGAGTTCCCCCTGCCTCCACCTCCCGAGTGCTGGGATTAAAGGTGTGTGCCACCACCATCCAGCAACATTTCTTTTAAATATGATCTTTATCCGGGACTTTTGGTCAAATCCTTATTCCACAGTTTTTCTTTCACTCAGTATCGATGCATTCTTCTTTTAATTCCGCATACAGGTAACTGCAGAGGCCGGAAGAGAGCACTGCATCCCCTGAAGCTGGAACTGGTCACTTGTGAGCAGCTCTGGATTGGGAAACTGAGCTATGGTCCTCTGCAAGAGCAGCGAGCTCTTACTGACACCTCCCCAGCTCTCAAACCCCAATTCTTTTCTTTTTGAAGACAGGGTCTCCCTATGTAGACTAGGCTGGCCACCATTTCTGACTTAATTCTCTTATGCAGGTTCACACCACCATACCTGATTCACTGCTATCTTCATCATAGCTGACATCACAGAGAGGAAGAGATTCTATTTCAGACCAGACTTTAACCACCAAAGTGAGACTGTGGGGAGAGAAGCAGGCAACGAGAGCTCTCTGCACCCAGGGTCACACAGCTGCTGATGGATCAGAGTTGGGGTGCACCTTGGTGGGAAAGTTTGTGTTCAGTATGTCCGAGGGCCCCAACTAGATCCCCAGCATGCACGCATGTGTGTGCGCGCGCACACACACACCCTTGTTTCAACACATCTCAAAACATTTCCCTGTTTCTGTTTCACTGCCTCATGAGGGAGGGAGTTCCGAGAAATGACAGAACTTCACTTCCCACAGCTGCTGTCTGCAGGTTTTTGGTTTTTGTTGTTTTTTAAAATTTTCCTTGGACTAAGGTCTTTTTGTAGCCCAGTCTGGCTTCGAACTCAAGGCAACCCTTTTTGTCTGCCTTTTCTATGCTAGACTAGAACTGTTGGCATAATTTATGGTTTTTGTTTTTTTTTTTTTTTGAGACAGGATTTCTCTGTGTAACAGTCCTGGCTGTCCTTTGTAGACCAGGCTGGACTTGAACTCACAGAGATCCGCCTGCCTCTGTCTCCTGAGTGCTGGGATTAAAGGTGTGAGCCTCCACTGCCCAGTGTCTTTTTTTTAATGAAGAGATGGCAGAGGGAAGGCAAGAGGACATATCAAGCTTCTACTATTAATCCGGAACGTTCCACACCAGGAGAATCCCCTGTGCAGCCTTCACCTGCGGGCTGTAGTGCACTTCTCAGATCTGGGTTCTCAGGGTCAAAAGGAAATAAACAAGACTATCATCCTCAGGAAACAACGTGCAACAAACCTAACAGCTGCTTCTCTGTGGCAGCCCAGCTGTCCCCCACCCCATGTCCAAAGCACAGACTGCTCCAGGCACACTGAAGGCACACAGCAAAGGCTGTAGGGCAGATCTAGGAAGAGGAGATTCAGAAATAACATGCTAGGCATGGTGGTGGTCCATGCTCATAACTCTAGCATGCAGTGGTGGCTAAGGCAGAGACCTCCACGAGTTTGAGACCACCTAGTACACACAGCAAACCATATTCTTCAAAAAGGCTGCAAACCTCTCCAATCCAGGATAATACTAACACTGAAGCTTTTTTTGTGACTATTTTCTTGGCTTCTTTCCCAGCACACCTTGTTCCAGGCTAACTGGAATAAACAAACACACATGTGATCACACCAAGAGGGGGTGGGGAAATTTTGAATGGAATGCAGCCCCAGCCAGTCAGGGGACTAGAAGCCCAGATCCCCAACAGGCTGGCAAAGAAGCCAAAACAATGAGCTCATGGGCAAGAAAAATGCAGTCTGTGGGGAAGTCTGGGCAGCCAGAGCCAACTGGTTTTCTGAATCAGGATGGGAAGGGCAGTAATTGAGTCTCCCACGGGAACAAGATTAAGAAGAGCAGGAGACACCATGCATTTAGTAACTTCAAGGGCTGTTCTTACTAAGGTTTGTTCTGCAGTGTGCTCTTGGTCCTGTTAGAAACACACCTGCTCTCCCTGGCTCAGAGTCTGAGGTGCACTCGCTGGTGTTCAGGCTAGAGCATAACCGGCTGTTCCCGAGAACGTTAGATAAGGACGCGGCAGTAACTCCAGCATTGGGAAGACCGAGCCCGTGGCACAAGGATGTCTGAAGTAATACAGCTAGTCTGTATACTGCAACACCACAGGCCACTGGGCAGACCGCGGGGGTCGTATCCTGAAGGGCAGAAGCTGACGTCCACAATCACCAGACTATATAGCACTCTGTATGACTACCCCGAAAGAAAAAGTAAAACTGCAGACTAGACTCTTTGGGGCTGGTGAGAACTCAACCTTAAGAGTTCTGTAAAAATCCAGGGTCTGCGGTTTGCAAATGCCTGGAGGTGCAGCTCCAAGGGACCCAACACACTCACAAGTGCATAACTTCCTGTATACAAGTAACTAAAGAAACCAAATCAGGCTGGGCCAGAAACCTTAGTCCCAACACTTGGGAGACAGCTCTCTGGGAGTTCAAGGCTAACATGGTCTACTTACAGCAAGTTCCCAGCCAGCTAAGGCTAAATAGTGAGGCCCCATGTCAAAACTGGAGCAGGATGCGGTGACACATGCTCCAAATCCTAGCACCTGGGAAGCAGGGGCAGGGGATCTCATGTTTGTTTGGGCCAGCCTGATCTACATAGCAAGTTCTGGGCCAGCCAGAGCTACATAGTGAGAATCTGTCTCAAAAACTAAAATAAATAAAGTAGAATCTTTTGTTTTGTTTTTCGAGACAGGGTTTCTCTGTAACTTTGGAGCCTGTCCTGGAACTAACTCTTGTAGACCAGGCTGGCCTCGAATTCACAAAGATCCGTCTGTTTCTGACTCCGGAGTGCTGGGATTAAAGGCGTGCACCCCCTCCCCATAAAAGAGAATCTCAAGAAGAAAACAAACTAAAAACACTCCTAAACAAATGAAAAAGCAAAACAAAACTTCACAGTTTTCAAACCGCTATAAAGTTGGCTGTGGTAACCCTAGGGCCAGTGGACTTAGGGGGCTCTGCCACACTCCCCAGCTGTCAGGAACTATTATTATTTTGTAGAACTACAAAGCTAACACACGTGGGAGGTAGAGGTGGGAAGATGAATGCAAGTTCGAGGCCAGTCTGGTCTACACATAGATTCACAAGCAGTCAGGGCTATAGAAAGACTTCAGTTCTTCCTCATTATTCATGCGGAGCCTGGAGCAGCAGCACTGGCTATAATCTCAGCACCTGAGAGGTGAGACAGGAGGGTCAAAAATTCAAGGGCAGCCTCGATTAATGAGGGAGTCCAAGGCTAGCCCCGGCTCAGATCATCAGTGAAGAATTACTGACCCAGGGTCAGTCCCTTCTCCCATCCCAGGGAAGGGCAACACAGTGACTCTTGGTCTCAAAGCAAAACAAAAAAGCCTGGTGTGGTGGCAAAAACCTTTAATCCCAGCACTCCACTCAAGGGGCAGAGGCTGGCAATCCACAGAGCAAGTTACAGGACAGCCAGCCCTGTTACACAGAAACCCAGTCTCGGAACCCCCCCCACTCCGCCCTCAGAGGAAAAAAAAACAAACCCCCCACTCAATTCTCAAGAGCTGTTTGACTCAGCAGCCTCGGGAGGATGCCCCTCCCCCTTCCAGATGCTTCACATAACTGAGATAAGCAACACTAAGGCTGTAACTACTGTGAACTGAGACAGAACCAAGTTTTCAACTCTCCAGTGAAGGCACTGGGGTGGGGGTGGGGGCCAGGGCCCCTGAAGGCAGAACTCGGCTGAACAAGTGAAGCTAGGAGCCAGCCCTACAACATTCTTTCTGCAGGAAGTGCCCTGCTTCAGGCATCCGGCTGGAGCCCCGCCACACCAATGACGCTCTTTCCACTCTAACTCTGTTACCAAAACTTAGAGAAAGTTCTTAGGCTGCCCTTCTGATCAGTTCATGCCAGAACTTTGAGAGGCTAAGACTATCAACCCAAATTGTATCCCAGCCGGGACTAGGGTGCCACTACGGTTCAGGAAGTGGGGGGGGGGGAGGGGCAGGGGCAGAGTGGGCTGCAGAACACTGAACTCAGGACCTTGCAAAGGTTCAACATCTACCCTAACAAATGAGCAACACCCCAACTTGGAAAGAAAATTCCGGGGCAACAGATGACCTGGTTCTCGGGCCAGCAGGTGCGGCTCAGCAGAAGCTCACTCAGTACTGGAAGCTCTTGTTTAAACTCCAGCACCCCTTACCCGCACAAGAACTGAAAACGAAAGGGCTGGGTGGCTGTCTGCCGGCTTGCCTCCTACTCAGGAGGCCCTGGGTTCTGAGGCTGGCACCTGAGGGGCAGAGGCAGGAGGCCAGAATTTGGGTCTGCACAGTAAGAAGCAAAAGAGAACTGAACATTAGTTGTGCCACACACCAGGGTGGCTGAGGTGTGTGCCCCTCTAGTGACTTAGGTTACTCATTGAGCAAGAGTCCTGGTTGGCTTACACCCCTCCTAAGTGGCGGGCAGAATTAAGATATGCGCCACCACACCCACTTTTTAATGTTTTCCCAAACAAGTTCTCAGGCAACCTACACCAGCTTCCAAATCCCAAAGGCTGACCTTGAACACTGGTTCTCCGTGGACCTCTCCAGACTTGGGCATCCTTGTGTGTGGCGGTGAGGCGACCCTGCCTGACCTCAGGCTCCCCTGGTGCCCTACAGGAACTGCTCCATTCGAGGTTTGAGGGTAAAGGCACAGTGCACAGAAGCAGCTTCACATCATAGGCACACATGGGGCTCATCATGGTGGACAGAAGGACAAGGCACGAGTATCCAAAGTTCAATGCAAGCCTAGGTCTTGTATCAAAAATAACTAAAAACAAACAAAACTTCCAAAGCATCACCAGGAACAGTACTAAGGAAAACTTAACCCAGTCAAACTTTGGGGGCCTATCTCTTTCCAGTGACTTGTTACGTAGCACGGCTTGCCTTGGACCCGATGCAATCCTGCTGGGGTACCAAGCAAGATTTAGCATGTTAATCTTACCCTTCCTTGGGTGCCACTGTCTCAACATGGAATCAAACTCGGAACCTTGTGTGTACTAGTCATTAAAGCACATTCCCTTTGTGTCTGTGTGAACAGGGCTCAAGGCCAAGAGGCATCACATCTCCTGAAGCTGGTTACTACGGTAACTTGTCAAACACGGACCCTGGGAACTGAACATAGGCCCTCTGCAAGACCAGTTAGGGCTCCCAGTCTCAAAGACACACCCCCCCCATACACTATTTCGTAGCCCGTTGGCCTTGATCTCCAGGCAGTACTTATGCCTCAGCCACTAGGCCCAGCACAAAGCAATTTTGCAATAAAAAGTTACTGATAGGCGGTGGCGGTGCAGGCCTTTAATCCTACCACTCAGGAGGCAGGGACAGGCGTTATCTCTGAGTTCTAAGGCAGCCTGGTCTAGAGTGAGTTCCAGGAAAGCCAGAGCTACACAGTGAAACCACATGTGTGGGGGAAGGGGGGGGGGCAAACCAGTAAAAAGTTACTGTCATCTGGTGACGAAGCCCATGGAAGACGGAACAGATGTTTAAACAGACAAAACTGAGTAGAAGATAGGGGATGCTGTTTGCTTGATTAGTGTTTGTGGCTGAAAACCAGTTATGCAAACCTCAAATTTGCACATTTCCATGGTGATTCGGCTCCCTTTCAAGGCATTTGACAACAAAGGCAGGACAGTTCTTCAAACTGGCTTAGTCTCACCTCCTTGGAAGGAGTGGCACTAACAGCTAAGAACTAAAACCTCAGGTGAATAATCTTGTCCATCTCAAAAGCAGGGTGGAGGTGGTGGAGTTACTGCTTTGTGAACCCTTCCATACTAAAAACAAGCAAACACAACACCCTATCACCCTGGTGAGATGGCGCAGTGGGTAGGGGCACTTGCCACCAGGCCTGAGTTTGAGCTCAGGAGGGAAAATTGTTTATATGCACACTGATACTTAGTAACTCACGAGGTAAGACAGCTTTTGATCTATGCATTAACAAGGACCTTAAAGCACTGCACCGCCAAATCCTGGGGCCCAGAGTTGCATAGCTGAGATCCTGTGCTTGAGAGAGGCTCAGTGAAGAGCCCGCCTACTACACACAAGGTCCTGGGTTTACTCCCAGAGCTTGGGGAGCAAGGGAGAAAAGCTCCCGAGGGTGCACTCCTTGCAGGGGCAGGTTGGGATACAGCACCCTAACAAGGCACACACATCTCAGCTAAAGCAGAGGACCAGAGGTGGAGGCAGGAGCATGAAAAGCCCAGGGTCAGCCTTGAACTTAGATATAAAAGCAGTGTGATGCTGAGAGCGGAGTTTACCAGTGAAGACTGTCCAGCCTGGGCTACTCTGTGGTCGTCTTAAAGGAGATCAAAAAGCATTCATTCTCCTCCAACACAGAAAAGTAAGGGCCTAGTTTAAGTAGTGCAACACACAAAACTCCAGATTAGCATACAGGCTCTCTGCCCCTTTGCTATGAGGCAAATTGACTTAACTTTTGTTTTTAGTTCACTTACATGCATTGCTCAGCTGACTTCCCTAAAGAGACTTGCATAATGGGGAAGGAAGGCGATAAGAAAAGACCCATATACCACACCTTACTTTGGAGGAGAAAAAAAAAAGGTTTATTTTTTTTCCTTAAGAGAAGAAACAGAAGTTAGGGAAACACATTTTTTACAACCCACATTAACTTGCAGTTGGTCCTAACCCTTTTGGGAACAGGTGTTAAAAATGCTGGTTCTACCAGATTGAAGGTGTTCACCACCCCAGCTAGAATGTACATGGATGCTTGAAGACGGTATGGTTTTCCCTGAGAAGTGTAAGACAAGTTTGCTGCCAGCTATCTTTCCAGCAGCCCCTCCCCCTTCACTCTGGAGGGTGTCTCAACTACGCAGCTAGGCAGCACTTGGACCGTGCCTCTTCTCCCTCCAAATAAACCCCTTTTCTCAACCACTTGGGCTCTCCAAGTCTGCATGGCCCTGGAACCAGAACAGCCCACTAGGAGCAGACTGGTACAAACACAAACTTCCACAACTGGATACGGGAGCACGCCTTCTAGGCACCTTAACCTGTAGGGTCAAACTACGTAAAGTGCTTTTAATTCCAAGAGATAAACATAAATAAGCAATTTATAACCAAGAAGGATAAATACATAGGTATAAACAGCTCCAACAAGATGACCTCGGGCTGGGCTGGACAGGCAGGGCACTTCTTCCCCATCGCTTTCTTAGTCATCTGATTCATGCCTATTTTTATCTGCAGTCCTGACTAAAGGTCACACTGAGACTAAAGCTTTCCAATGACCACAGCTTAAACAACCTCCTCCAGTTTACCAGTCAGCTTTCAGATAACTGAGGCTTAACAAAACCCCCCTTTCTCTAAATTTAAATTAAGCATACTCACTCTGGGGCAGTTAAAGCTGTGACTTTTGATGCTACCCACTTTGCTCCTGTTGGTCAAAGGCCTCAAAGCCTCTAAGGAGACAAAGCTCTGCTGACTGACAGGAGGGAAATGACTTAAGTTCCTAGTTGGGGGTGAGGATGGGAGCTCCAAAGAGAAAACGTGGACCTCGATTCTATCTGTAGAGGGACCAGAGGGAGCATCACAAGTCAGGATTTAAGAATGGTTAATTCTATATAACAGTGGGACACCTAGAGAAACCAACACAGAAATTCAAAACAAAGCTTGGCAATCATTAGTAGAAAAGAAATACATACTTGTTTTATTGACAACACCAGGCTTAAATTTGTATTAAACAAGTAAGCCTGTGAATAGCACCATGGTTATGACTCTAGCCTGAATTCCCAAACCACTTTACAATTTAGTAAGTCACCGGGGGGTCAAATGTCTTACATCTACCTGCGATACAAAATCAGACTGGGAAATTAAGCCTGCATAGTTGTGAATCTGAATTGCCTCACTACAGCCAGTGCATGCGCAGCTGGTTCTGTCTCTAGTACTGGTCATGTACTGGTCATGACAAAGTTCTAAAAAGCTGTAAGAAATAGATTTTAACTACAAGTTGCAAATCTTTTCAAAAGGGTATGGAAAAACTAAATCAGAGCCTTCCCTCTTTTATATTCAAAGAAATAGACTTTCTGTAAAAATATATACAATTTTTACAGACAAATACATTTTATATGTTGCTTCTCTTAAAAATTGAGGCTTTTCAGTTTTGTAACTAATTAGTGGAAGCTTAGTCAAGTACTTTTGGCCATTACTAGGCTAATAAACTTAAGAATCATCCAAACCAAGCCAAAGTAGACAGGCCTACACATCCTGAGCACGTGGGCTTTGTCAACAAGCACACCTGGGAGATCGCGAGCGCACGTCTCCCTTCACATTCTCGTGCACTCCTGTGGCTTCCAGTCACAGTTTCTTACTTGCAGCTCACATCCATTTGCACAGGTCACCGTCATTGTTAGTGCTTCTTTGCGACACTACAGAGAGTGGTGGATTCTGCATATTTATTGAGCTCTATGACTAGCCTGACGACTGGCCACTCCGTTCAGGACAAGGAAATCAAGTCTGTCCATCTAACCACTTTCGTCCAATCTACAAGTCCTCCTCCATGGCCTCCCAAAGTCTGCTGAGTGAAAACTTTGCTTCTTTCAGATAGTAACTCTTCAAGAGGGAGCACTTTCCCCATGTATTTATTCTTGTTGGCCACAATCCTGTAGCCACTTGCTTTATTTCTGGCTATGTTGCTAGAGTGGAACTCCTGGATTGTTAAAAGCCGGGGCAGCTTCAAGTCCAACTTCATAAATACACTGGTTTTCACAGAAGCACGCAGTTTGGTGGCTGGAGTTAAGAGACACCTAGCACTCCCAAGGCTATCTGATCAGATAGGCCAGCCCAGCCCCCACTCCAGCCACACCCGCGAAGGCCAGCAGCACATTTCTGATGCCGCCTTCTAGGTCCTGCACGTGGAAGAACTCCACAAACCCATCCTAGAAAACAAAAGAAAAGCACATTTTTCAAGTATGGGTTTCTGTCGTTATGACACTAAATACAGATAAAGGATGAATTAAAATATCCCCCGAAACAATGGCGAACCAACTATCAAATATTCCCGGGATGCAAGAGCCGTGTCTGGAGTTTCCGGTGAGTTAGATTAGCTCACAGCTGTACCGCACAAGGTGAACAAGAATTGAGGGCCCATCAGACAAACGCTACCACTCTTCAGAGCCCCGGAAGCATCTCTCCCGTGCGTCAGTGTTTCCTAATGAGGTTGAGCACACTTCACACCAGAGCTCTTTGGGTATTAAAACATCTAAGCTGCAGGCTCTACCAGTCTCCATTGGATTAAAATGAGGGCCTACAGGGAATGTAAATTTAGTCATCGCAGGGGTCCCTTACTTCTTCAAGGTTTCAAATCCACTGCTCTGAAGATCACCCAACTGACTTAGAAGAACCTACAGAATACAAAACCTTCTGGTACAGTTCAAGGCCTCCATACCACTTTTTCTTTGGACCCCCCCCTACAACGTCCAACGTTAATCAACCAGAGGTACATAGATCTGGAACCGGGAGCTTTGTAAAAACCTTTAGCTGCCTCCACCTTCACTAAGTCTTGCACCCCATTTCCACTCCACGGCCCCTTTAAACTGTAAGGCAAACTTACCCAGCCTCTTTGTTTGACAAGCCAGTCCCGTTTTGATCGGACAAGAACATCTGTGATACTTTCTGCTAATGGTTCGATGCAGTTTTCCTGGTTTATGCTCTTCAAGTGTTTGGCCACATAGGCACCGAAAGAAATAAGAGTCACAATCCTGCCCCAGTTTGTTACGCCATCTTTGAAAACATGGACCATCACTCGAGAAAAAGATTTGACATCGTCTTCGTTTTTAATGTCCAGTTTCCGAAGCATGCCTGAGAGGGAGAAAAGCACGCAACCTTTCAAGGCCTCCTTTGTCTGCTGCAGCCGGCCACGACCCCTGCCCACCCACGGCGAGGGGACTTGGCTCTGCCGGCTCTGGAGCGCTCAGGCGGACCCCACGCCGACATTGACATCCCACCCTTTCCGGCTTTTGAACCCAACTGCCAGATGGGCGGAAACAATGACTCACGGCCAGAACACGCCGGGTGCGGAGCCAGCTCGCCTGGGCTCTTCCCGCACGGCCCGGCCCGGCCCGCCCCGGGAGCCGCTTACCCTGGAAGGCCGTCTCGTGGTTGCGCTGCACCCCGTCGCCCACGCGCCGCAGGGTCTCCAGCGCCCTCCGGCCCGAGGCGCCCGCCTGGCCCAGCGGCTTCGCGTCCTTGGCGCCGGCCGCCTGCTCCCGCAGGTAGCGCGAGATGATCTCCAGCGACTGGCGGTACAGCTCGTCCTCCTCCTCCTCCTCGGCCGGCGGCGGCGTGGAGGGCAGCGAGCCGTCAGCGGCCGCCGGGCTCCCGCGCTCCCGCAGGGGCAGCACGGCCGGCCGCTTGCCGAGCGCCTCGGGCTCGCAGCCATCCAGCTCCTCCTCACTGGGCACGATGGCTGCGGCCGGCGTGGCCAGCTCCCCCCACGGCATGGCCAGGAGGTCCAACGCCCGCAGCAGCCACCTCTCGGGCGACGCTGGAAATCAGGGTCCTCCGCGCCCAAGGGCGGCGGCCGAGCGACCACCCACGCCGGGCAGCAGGGCGGCCTCCCCTCCCCCCTCGCGCCGCGCCTTGGCCTCCTCGGCCATCAGGCGCGCCCCCGCCGGAGAACCGCCGGCCGCGCCGAGGCTGGCGCCGCCGCAGTACAGGTTCAGGCCGATCACCGCGTTTTTCCGCAGGCCAAACATGATCGGACGCCGCAGGAGAAGGGACGAGAGCGGGGAAGGCCACGACTCCAGACTCGAGGCTGGCGGAAGTCAGGAGTGGGCCAGGCTGGAACCGGCCGCCGCCTTAGGGCCGCTCTGACGCAAGCGGGGTCTTACCGTAAAAGGGAAAGGGGCGTGGTTTCCGGAGAGCCGCGCCGGACGTGGACCGCGGCTCTTCCGGCCCGGCTGCGCACGCCGGCCACATAACGATCCGACTGGCGGCGCGCGCGTTCCTTCCGCCCTGTGCGCCTCTGCTCCGAGTCCCTGCTTGTGCCAGGGCTTGATGTCCAGGCTGTCCCGGACATTAGCGAGTCCTGCCTTAGCCTTTCTCGTGCTGGCATGACAGGCTTGCACCATGAGCTTCGTTTTTAAACCATACCACTTTTTAAATTATTATTATTATTATTAGTAGTAGTAGTGGTGGTGGTAGTAGTGGTGGTAGTGGTGGTAGTGATAGTGGTAGTGGTAGGTTGAGGAGGAGGAGGAGGAGGAAGAGTGGTTGTATGCCTCCATGTGGGTGCTGGGAGTCGAACCCGAGTCCTGAAAGAGCAGCCAGGGCTCTTAACCACCCAGGCATCTCTCCAGCCCTTCCCTGCACCACACCTAACTCGAAACCATTGATTCGCTTAGAAATAGAGGGAAACGGGACGGGGAGGATAGAAGATTTGAGTAAATAGGAGCACGCTATGGGAGACTTGCGTCATTTTTCTACTATGTTTCAAAAATGAGGACGCTTCTCGGACCACTATTAAACAGTCATTTATGTGGAGCCTCTGAAAAGGTTCAGACTTGTGTCACTGAAACGCAAACCCGAAGACCTGAATTCGGAAGAGCGAGCCAGCCTCACAGAGTTCCGTGGCTGCCACAAGAGCCCAGCTCCTCACCGCCACATACAAAGAATAAAGTCTAAAAGCGAATCATTTATGGTGGCTGGGCCTGTAGCTCAGTTGGTAGAGAGCTTGTCTAGCCCTGAGGAGGTAGAGGCAGGACACTCAGAAGGTTAAACTTGGCTACCTAATGAGCTTGCTCTAAACAGTCACTTATGACCGCTAAGGGTGTAACTCAGTTGGTCCCCAGCATCTCATAAGAAGGTGGGGACCACCGGGCGGTAGCGGCGCACACCTTTAATCCCAACTTAGGAGGCAGAGGCAGGCAGATCTACGAATTCAAGAGCTAGTTCCAGCACAGTTAGGACTGTTACACAGAGAAACCCTATCCTTTTTTTTTTTTTTTTTTTAAAGACACCTGATCTACATAGCAAGTTCCAAGCCAGCCACAGTTATTTTTTTTTTTTTTTTTTTAAAGACACCTGATCTACATAGCAAGTTCCAAGCCAGCCACAGTTACATAGTGAGACCCAGGCTCTAACAAAACAAAACAAATTGTAGGCTAGGAATATGGCTTAATTGCTAGAGCGCTTGCCTAACAGAAAACCCCGGGTTCCAAACCCTGTGCAGTGATGGCACACCTTTCATTTCAGGACTTGGGAGATGGGCCAGTAAGTAAAGATACTTGGCGCCAGCCTGAGGACCCGGTTCTTTCCCTGGAACCCACGTGGTGAAAGGCAAGAAGCCTGACACCTGTCCGCTGACCTCCACCTACATTCACTGAGCTTGTCAGTGTTAAACCACAGCTTAGTAAGAAGCCAGGGAACCATCCAACTACATGGAAGCAGGATCTAGAAGCCCAGTTTTGTAGGATGTGGCAGGGAGTGTGGAGAGAAGCACTTTGTAATCGTAGTGACTAAGGACCGCTTCTGTAAGAAACGTCTCCTCCTGCACAACCAGCACAGTGTGAAGTGCGGGGTGAGGGGTCTTCGTCTACTGGAGTGCTGGAGTTAGAGAAATCCTGCGGGCTACGTGGCCGGAGGAAGGCTTTAGGAAAGAGAGTCTTGCCCAGGTTGGAGGCCATCTTCCTGCTTCAGTAGGCTACATTCTGGGAGTATGAGCTGCCACACTCTGTCTGAATTTAAAAATTTCATATATTCACATATTTGGTCCCAGCACTTGGGAGGCAGAGACAGGCAGCTCAGCGTGAGTGTGAGGCCAGCCTGGCTCAAGTTCCAGCACAGGCTCCAAAGCTACAGAGAAACACGGTCTAGAAATATATGTGTGTGTGTGTGTTTGTGCACATGTGTGCAGGTGCATTTGGAAGTCAGAGGCATTACAGGGATTGTGAGCCACCAGACTTAGGTGCTAGGACTTAACCCCTGAGCCATCTCAACAGGCCCCTTTTAAAGTATTTTGAGGGGGCTAGAGAGATGGCTCAGTGGTTAAGAGCACTGACTGCTCTTCCAGAATGACCTGGGTTCAATTCCCAGCACCCACATGGCAGCTCACAACTGTCTGAAGATCCAGTTGCAGGGGATCTGACACCTTCACACCAATGCACATAAAATAAAGTTAAATAAACCATAAAAAATATTTTAAAAAATAAATTTTTTTGAGATAGGGTCACATGTAGCCTAGTCAGGCCTCAAACTTGCTGTGGAGCTGAGGATAGCCTTGAACTAATTAATTCTGCTTCTGTCTCCAAGGCGTGTGCGCCACAGCCCTAGTATCGATTCGTAGGCAGATGGGAAACCTGATACTACCATAGTCAGTGTGTACGCTAATTCAGTTTCATGGCTATAATGGGTTAGGATGAATCGACAGAAGGGAGTGGGCGCAAAGGGATGCAGGAGGACTTGTTCCGTGATACAGTAGGCAGATGACACTGCTCTAGATGACCGTGCGCACCGTGAGCCAGCATGCTCAGACAGGGTACTAAATCTAGCCTAAGACAGGCCTACAGAGAAAGAGGCCTGTCTCTCAGAAACAAAAACAAAACAACAAAACAAAAACAAACGCTGTGCCAGGAGTGGCGACTCACGCCTGTCATCCCTGCATTTGACAGGCAGAGGCAGGAAGATGGGGTCAAAGGTCATCTTGCTATGTAATGACTCCAAGGCTTGGCTACCTGAAAGCCTATCTCAAACATGTTCAAAACAAAACAAAATCCAATCCCAGCATTCTGGAGATGGAGACAGGAACTCTGAGTTCCAGGCCAACCAGGACTATAGTGAGACTCTGTCTCCAAAAACAAACAGAAAAAAAAAATCTATGTTAAAATATCTAACTCCAACTTGGCTTAATATTGGCTTATTCTGAAATTCCTTTTTGCACTGAAGTCAAGAATTCGGTTTAACTGGGAACTCCTTAGGCTGCGTGTGAGCTATGCCTCTGCCCTATCATGACTCACAAGGCTGAAAATACTGCACTGAATGCTACAGGGAGAATTATTGACGTCCTTTGAGGTGAAGTAGATGCCGTGGGTAGTCCGACCTGTTTTTGTGTGGCAGTGGGGTAGAATTGATATTTAAATTGAGGACTGAACACCAGGAGGAAAGCTGGGCCTGGAGCCACAGGCTGTTAATCCCAGCACTCAGAGGCGGAGGCAGGAGGATAACTGTGACTTTGAGGCCAACCTTGATGATATAGAAAAAAAAAATCCCAAAGAAAGAGAAACGAGGGGGCTGGAGAAATGGCTCAGAGGTTAAGAGCATTGCCTGCTCTTCCAAAGGTCCTGAGTTCAATTCCCAGCAACCACATGGTGGCTCACAACCATCTGTAATGGGGTCTGGTGTCCTCTTCTGGCCATACACACAGACAGAATATTGTATATATAATAAATAAATAAATATTTAAAAACATTATCCATCTATAAAAAAAAAAAAAGAAAGAGAAACGACAGGGACCTACAGTGAAGGGTGGAAGTGGAGAGGACACTGGAAGATGGTGCGGGGATCAACAGGCTTGAGGATCTGAGTTTGATCCCAGGGACCATCGGGACAACGAGAGAACTGAGTCCCTCGGGTTGTTCTCTGACCATGTCATAGAGCTCCCACAGAACACTGTGGATTGCAGACATGGGTCACCCTGCCTGCCTTATTTTATTTTATTTTGGTTTTTCAAGACAGGGTTTCCCTGTGTAAGTAACAGTTCTGGTTGTCCTGGAACTTGCTAGTAGTCCAGGCCGGCCTCGAACTCACAGAGATCCACCTGCCTCTGCCTCTCGAGTGCTGGGATCAAAGGCGTGCGCCACCCCCGCCCGGTAGTCTAGGCGATTTTCCGGCTATGATGGTGACGACAGAACCCATCAAGCACACTGAGCAAAGGAATTCTTCAAGAGCTAGGACATTCCAGAGCCTTTCTGACTGTCACGTGGAGCAGGATGCAAACACGCCAAGCATGCTGGTCGAGATGCGAGCCTCCAGATGAAGGGGCTTCCTCGAGTAAATAACACCACTATTTATTCAGGGCCCCACCTAACCCGGGAGTCTTGTTATCATTTCCCTAGGCCTCAGCCGTATTCGACAAGTCCTAACTCCCTAAAACGCCTGACTTTTGAGCTGTTGTATTTCGGGGGACATATTCACCAAAAGGTGCCTTGGCAGCCTGCTAAGTAAAAGGATAATCTCGATTCCACGGGAGTCGGACACGAAGAAATAGACACCGCAGGAAAGACTGTGTCCCCAGCTGGAGAGAGACTGAGGAGGGGCTGCGAGCAGACGTCCCCAAGGCCCTGACTGACTAGGGATGCCTAAGTGATACCATAGTGACGTCCATGAGAGCACAGGAAGCAAGCTCACTGGCTCTGTGAACTTCATCCCAGTGGCCGGGGACTCTCTCCTCAGACAGACGTCCGCTACGGCACAGGTCCTCTAACTTTTGGCACCGTCTTGTGATAGGGCTGGCCCTGCATTCTCTCTGTAGCGAGGATGAATCTATTTCCTGATTCTCTTAGGCAAGCACTCTACCAGCTGAGGTGCATTCCCACACTCTAATTTGTTACCTACGGCTCTGCAGCTCTTCGGCCTTTATTTTGAATTTCCCATACCATTCATCTTTTAGAAAGTCTCAGGCATCATTCTGTGTTTCTCCTAGAGATTAGCTTGGAGTTCTTGTTGTCTCTGAAGGGAGCTTGTGTGTGCATGAGGAAGCTGACCCCAGAGATCTAAACACGCTAGGCGAGAGCTCTGCTACTAAGCCTACACCCTTGACCCTTGAACATTTTTGTTTTGCTTTCAGTTGGGATCTGGCTATTGTGTAGCACAGGCTGGCCCTGAATCCTTTGCTTTAGTCTTCCAAGGGTTAGCATTTTAGGCTTGCAACCCAAGACCCAAGCTTGGTGGCTCTTGTCTAAACTTTCAGCACTCAAAAGGCTGGAGCAAGAGGATCATGGGAAGTTCAAGGCCAGCCTGGGCTACATCATGAGTTCTATACCAATCTGGACACAGAATGAGATGCTGTCTCAGAGAAAAAGCAAAAAGAAAGTTACTTTTTCCCCCTTGACATGGACAAAGGGGCTCAGGACTTCTGGAACTAGTCCTTGACGATTTGTCTTGAAAATCTTAGTTTCCCACTGGAAGTCATATCTGTGTGTCTTGGTTCCACAGCTGAAACAGACGTTTTAACTTTTAAAAGTTTATTACACAAGTCTGAATGCATGCAGGCTGTGCGGAGGACAATGTGTGGGCTTGGTCCTCGAGTTCTATCATGTGGGTGGTCCCAGGGCTCAGGCCTGGTCGTCAGGCTCAGCAGCAGCACTTCTCCATGCTAAGCAGCCTCACTGGCTCCCCGTGAACACTTTACAGGTAAAACAATCTCCCTTATCAAGCCTAACTCCTGTCCCTCCCTCTTCCTTCCTCCAGTGTCCATATGCTTTACAGGCCTAGTTGCAGATGGTCATCAAATTGAAGAAGAGAACTCTTAACCTGCTTCTGGGGTGGAGTTACCTGTTTGCTCCAGGGAGAGCGGTCACTTAGCACCCAGGAAGCCCTGGGTCTAACCTGTAGCGTTCCATAATGAGGTATGGGAGCATATGCCTGGAATCCCAGGACTAGAGAGATGGAGACAAGAGGCTCGGAGGCTCCAGGTCATCCAGCTTGGCCTATGTGGGACCCTGTTAAATAGGAACAAACCAAAAAAGAAAAGAAAAAAAAAATCCCTGCCCACCCCCTCTCAAAGAAAGAAAATACAAAAAAAAAGATTGTGTTTGATTTTCTCTCCCCCTTCCTTCCTTCCTTCCTTCCTTCCTTCCTTCCTTCCTTCCTTCCTTTCTTTCTTTCTTTCTTTGTTTGTTTTTCGAGACAGGGTTTCTCTGTAGCTTTGCAGCCTGCCCTGAAACTAGCTCTTGTAGACCAGGCTGGCCTCAAACTCACAAACATCCACCTGCCTCTGCCTCCCGAGTGCTGGGATTAAAGGCGTGCACCACCACCACTTGGTGTGTTTGATTTTCTAAAAGCTTCCATAGATGCCACACCAACAAACCCTGCAGTAGTACAGTAACAGCCTGCTATGCATGCAGCCGCCCCTTGAATAGGGTTTGTATAGTGCAAAAGCCACAACCCTGAAGAATGTTGCTCCCTTTGTCCCTTTCCGTAGGCAGACGAGAGTGACTGTTTTCAGACGAGGTCACATAGCCCAAATGAGCCCCAAATTCACTGTAGCCCAGAATGTCCTTTCAGTAGTGTGCTGTGTGCGCGAGGAGGGCACTGACTGCGTGCGCGAGGAGGGCACCACTGACCGTGTGCGCGCGCGAGGAGGGCACCACTGACCGTGTGCGCGCGCGAGGAGGGCACCACTGACTGTGCGCGCGCGAGGAGGACACCACTGACTGTGCGCGCGCGAGGAGGACACCACTGACTGGGTGGGAGTCCCCACTCTACTCTGTGGGTTCAGGGGTGAACTCACACCCCCAGGCTCCAGCGAGTGACTGCATGCTGAGAGATCTTGCTGCCTGGACCTTGAATTTATTTATGATCCTTTGCCTCTACCTCTGAGGGTTGGGAGTGCAAGGCTAAGTCAACACGTCCAGTTAATTAATGCTTTTGATTTTTAGTCAAATTTGAAGCAAACTTGATTAATTCCTGGCCAGGATGATGGACATTGGCTAGGTCCATCCGGGATTCCCAGAGAGTGGCTGTGATAAAGTCAAGACCACCAGTAGGGAAGGCCACATATGCTTGTTCTGAGTCAGGGCCTCACTATATAGAGCCCTGAGTTGTTTGAAACACCTTCTGTGGCCTCCAACTCACAGAATCCCGTCTCTGCCTCTGCAGTGCTGGCATTAAAAGTGTGCACCACAACTATTGGCTAATTAATGCTTTTTTGTCGACTTTGTTTTTTTGTTCTTGTTGGTTTTTCAAGACAGGGTTCAGGGTTTCTCTGTTTAACAGTCCTGGCTGTCCTGGAGTTTACTTTGTAGACCAGGCTGGCCTCGAACTCACAAAGGTCCGCCTGCCTATGCCTCCCGAGTGCTGGGATTAAAGGTGTGCACCACCATCGCCAGGCCTTTATTTATTTTTTTTTTAATCAAACAAAACAAAGCGGGGTTCACTATGTAGGCTTGGCCGCTCTAAAGTGCAGACTGCTTCTGTGGTGCTGGGATTGAAGGTGCCACCATAGCTAGCCCAAGTTGTTTTGAGAAAAGGTCTCTACATAGCTCTGACTGTCCTAGAACTTGCTCTGCAGACCAGGCTGGCCTGGAACTCTCAGAGATCCACCTGCTTCTGCCTCCTAAGTGCTAGGATTAAAGGCTTGTGCCACTACTTCCAGCTTCCAAATGTTGTTTAGCATGCAAAGTAATGGATTTCATTATTTCCATATATGTATTTCATTATATTTGCTGTTATTAATTTTCCTCTCCCAGACCCCCAGGAATTCTGTGTAAACTGTGATTCCAAAGGAAAAGAAGTGGTCAGGTCAGTGCTAGGGAGTTGGGGACCAGTACAGGGGGTCAGGAATGTAAAGTATAAAAAAGCCATAAAAGCTGGGCGGTGGTGGCGCATACCTTTAATCCCAGCACTCGGGAGACAGAGGCAGGTGGATCTCTGTGAGTTCGAGGCCAGCCTGCTCTACAGAGCGAGTTTCAGGACAGGCACCAAAGCTGCAGAGAAACCCTGTCTCAAAAAAACAAAACCAACAACAACAACAACAAAACCCCCAAAAAACCCCAAAAAGAACAACAAAAAATATGTGACTAAAAGCCGGCAGTGGTGGGCTTTAATCCCAGCACTCAGGAGGCAGGGCCAGCCTGGTGACTTCCACGACAGCCAGGGCTACAAGAGAAACCGTCTCAAAACAAAACAACAAAAAACACCCTCCAAACAAAACAAAACAAAAAAGTGAGAAGAGATGGAAAATAGCAGATCAAGAGGGGAAAAAAGTAAGTCCAAGCAAAACCCAGAAACTGCTCTCCAGCCTGCTGCATGTTTCAGTGTGTGTTTAGACGTCTCTATAGCAACCATCTGTTTCCCGTCTTCCTATGACTGCACAGCTTGAGTTGCTTAAGTGTGACCAAGGGCATAAATAAGTACAGGCTAGGGAAAGTAAGTGGTCCCCCTGAGTCAAGAAGGATGCACAGGAAAACGGTGTGTGCGCCCCAGAGGAGCCTGTAGCCCCACTCCCTGTGCACCTCACTGGAGCCTCTGCCTCGCTCAGCCCTCAGGCTTAGACCTTTATCAACAGACCTTGCAGGAGTCCTGCGTGGTGGCGCACACCTTTAATCCTAGACTTGGGACACAGGGCAGGTGGATCTTTGTGAGTTCGAGGCCAGTCAGGGCTTCACAGTGAGATCCTGTCTCAACTACAACAAAACAAAACAACAAAAAACTTGCTGGGTATGGTAACACATCATTTCAAAAAGAAAGAAAAAAAAATATATCTCCACATAATCTAATCTAAGGCAATTTTCTTGGTCTATCCTTACGGCCTCTCATGGTAAGAAAGGTAGGTACTTTTTTTTGTTTTGTTTTTATTTTGAGACAGGGTCTCTCTCTAAAGCCCTGGCTGTCCTGGAACTCACTCTGTAGACCAGGCTGGCCTCGAACTCACAGAGATCTGCCTGCCTCTGCCTCCCGAGTGCTGGGATTAAAGATGTGCGCCACCACCTCCACAGCAAGAAGGGGCTTTTTTTTTTTTCCTGGTTCTGAGGATCCAAACCAGAATCTCAGGAAGACACTTTTTCATTCTTTGTCTTTTTTGGGGGAATGGGGGGAAGGGATGGCATTTCACGTAGTCTAAGGAGCCTTGAACTCGCGGTCATCCTTCCTCTGTGTCCTGAGTGCTGGGATCACTAGCCAGCTCTCGCCTTAGGCAATCACTGTGTGCTGACCTATGACCTGCATACCCAGTCCAGAAGGGTCACAGCCCTGACCATGATCTATAGCCCTCACAGGTAAGGCTACGTTTTGCAAATGTTTTGTGTTATTTTTACCAATTATGTAAACTTTTATCCAGTTGGGGGATCCCCTGCGTGAGCAAGAGGAAGGGCAGAAGCTGTGGCTTCCCATTTTCACCCCAGCTGCCACTTTCGAGGCCACCCACTGAGGGGAGGAAGAGGGGAGACTTCCATCTTCTTTTTTTTTTTTCTCTGTAAGGGTGTTTGTCTGGATGTATGTTTGGAAGTGTGTGCTTCAGCAGCCAGAAAAGGGCATCATGTCCCATGGGACTACAGTGTCAGGCACGAGCTGCCGTGTGGGCCCTGGGGATCAACCCCTGCCCCTCTAGCAGAGGGGTCAGTACAGCCTTGGGAAAGTCCCGAGTGATGGTGAGGCTGTCCCTGAGGGCGTGGGAAGAGAGGCAGGCGCAGAAGTACTCCCTCACTAGGGACATTTGGCAATGTTTGATGGCTTTTCTGGTTTTCCCCTTCCTTGAGGCAGGTTCCTGTAGCCCTGGCTTGGTTGGGAAGATGGTAGTCCAGGCTAACCTTGAACTCTGCCATCTTCCTGCCTCTGCCTCTAGAGTGCTGAGGTTGCAGGTGTGAGCGGTCACATTTGGCTGGTCGTGTTGGTAAACAGCCCAAAGGGCACAGGGCAGCCCTGGGAATCAAAGTTACGGTGCTCAAAAGACTGACAAATCCCAGCTGGCTCAGTAAGAGATGCTCCCTGTGTGGTTTCTTTTCTTTCTCTCTCTTTTTTTCTTTTTTCCTGTCCTTTTTTTTTTCTTGAGATAGGGCCTCATAATATAACTCAGGCTGAACTTGTGATCCTCCTGCCTCAGCATTTTGAGTAGTGTGTAGTTTTCTTCTCTCTAAAAAAATTATTCTTATATATAAATAAAGTTTATATATAATTACATATACATAATAAATAATTTTATATATAAATAAGTTATTTATTAATTTTTAAAAAATATTTTATTTATTTATTATGCATACAATATTCTGTCTGTGTGTATGTCTGCAGGCCAGAAGAGGGCACCAGACCTCATTACAGATGGTTGTGAGCCACCATGTGGTTGCTGGGAATTGAACTCAGGACCTTTGGAAGAGCAGCCAATGCTCTTAACCACTGAGCCATCTCTCCAGCCCTGTAGTTTATTTCTTTTCTTTTCTTTCCTTTTTTGGTTTTTTGAGACAAGGTTTCTCTGTAGTCTGTCCTGGAACTAGCTCTTGTAGACCAGGTTGGTCTCGAACTCACAGAGATCCTCCTGCCTCTGCCTCCCAAGTGCTGGGATTAAAGGATATCGCCACCGCTTGGCTTCTGTGGTTTATTTCTTTTTTTTCTTTTTTTTTTTTTTTTTTTTTTTTTTTGGGTTTTTCGAGACAGGGTTTCTCTATAGCTTTGGAGCCTGTCCTGGAACTCCCTTGGTAGACCAGGCTGGCCTCGAACTCACAGAGATCCGCCTGCCTCTGCCTCCCAAGTGCTGGGATTACAGGCATGCGCCACCACCGCCCGGCTCTGTGGTTTATTTCTAATAAAAGTAGACTACGCTGAAGCCTGGGGTAGAGCATGTGATCAAGTGAGAAATTCCTGAGTCAGTTCCCACCACAGGCCTACCTTTGCCTTGGATACGGTCACCCAGAGCTGGGGTCCAGTGGTGGACATCTGTGATCTAGCACCCAGAGCTGGGGTCCAGCTGTGGGCATCTGTGATCTAGCACCCAGAGCTAGGGTCCAGCGGTGGGCATCTGTGATCTAGTACCCGGAGCTGGGGTCCAGTGGTGGGCATCTGTGATCTAATACCCAGAACTGGGGTCCAGTGGTGGGCATCTGTGATCTAATACCCAGAACTGGGGTCCAGTG
>NC_022022.1:2853406-2863203 GCF_000317375.1 Microtus ochrogaster
TGATCTAATACCCAGAACTGGGGTCCAGTGGTGGGCATCTGTGATCTAATACCCAGAACTGGGGTCCAGTGGTGGGCATCTGTGATCTAATACCCGGAACTGGTGTCCAGTGGTGGGTATCTGTGATTCTAGCAGCCAGAGGCTGAAGCAGGAAGACCACGCTGCAAGGCCAGGGCAAGATTCTGTCTCAAAACACAGACCTGAACCAGTCATTCAGGGGCTGGAGGGAGAACTCAATGGTCAAGAGTACTTCCTGTTCTATCCAGAGGACTTGAGCGTGGTGTGGCGTCTCAGGATCATGGGACCCAATGCTCCCTCCTGGCCCCCAAGGGCACCTGCACTCACGTGCACATATGTCAACACAGACCATACATATATACTATACATAAAATTGTAAACATATTTTAAACAGTCATCTGTTCTAGGGGAGAGGGTCTGGTTAGGAGAAGTTGCGTGTCAGAGGCCATGCAGCCACGACAATGGAGAGATTTCTCAACCTTGTTTACATCATCTGTAGTGACGACTCTGACCTCTGACCCCCTACTAGTTCCCAAATTCTCAAAGACCTGAACTTTTAGATAGTCCCTTGTCTTGCTTTTCTGCTTTATTGGGCAGGCCTAGAACTGACAATGCCGCTAAACTTCTGAGCTCAGCTGCCCCACCTTCTGAGTGCTGAGATTGTAGTCAAGTGCCAGCACCCCCAGAAGATGGTGCAGGCGGCTGACTCTAGGCTTTCTGTATGCCAGGAAGGCACTTGACACATCCTCAGCACTCTCCGGCTGTGGCACTGAGCCTGGGGACTCGTGTGTCGCTGCCAGAAGCTCCACGTCTCCTGCCTCATCCTTCTCGCCCCTCCCCTGTTCTCTTCTCAGACCTCACTGTGTAGCCTAGGTGGACCACAAACCAGGCTCGAGTCATCCCCCTGCCTCCAGCTTCTAAGTAGCTGCTGTTACAGGCATGTTCTACCACACCCATCAGGGTTTTTCTTGTAAGTTTGGGTCAATAGAAGAGGAAGTGACTCAGAAATTCAATAGGGGAAGCGGGACAATGACTCAGATCTCCCTAATCATAAAAAGCGTTTTGACATGACCCTTAATGTCAAAGTGACACTCACGACAACTGGGTATTGTCAGGACTTTCCTTTACACAGCTGAGGTAGTGTCCACATGGGGTGGCCTGAGTCACCGTTTGTGGTCTCTGCCAAAAACCCCTCCTTCATAGCTCTTTAAATTTTCTCTCCAGGGTTTCACGGGGCCTAGACTGGCTTCAGACTTCCTGTAGCCAAGGACGGCTCTGACTTCTTGAGCTTCCTGCTTACACACCTCCCGGGTGCCGGGATTGCGGTGTGCAGCACCACGCCCCATTGTGATGTTATCTGAGTTTGGGCTCTAGTTAAAAGCATAAGCAGGGGTCAGAATAACTCAGGGTAAGGTCATCTCCCTCCAGCTTGAAGAACGGAGCACAGCTTCTGGGACTGACCATGGCGGAGGGAGTGAATTGATTCCCCAAGGCTGTCCTCTGCCCTCCACTCCCACACAACTGCACGCGTGTGTACAGCTGCGCACACACACAGACACACAAATGTACCGCATATGTAATACAGTTTTGTTGCAGGGGCTGGATTCGTGGCTCGGCACGGCTCTTCCAGAGGACCCAGTTCCAGATGGCCACACCTACACCTCTGAGAAACCTGGCACTGGCCCTCTTCTGGCTTCTGAATGCATGTGAATGTGCCCCCTCCCACAAACAAATGCATAAAGCTGAAAAATAATTTTAAATGTAAATGTAATTTTGAAAATAATAACGCACGTTGTCTAGTGATGCACAGAACTGACACTCCGGGTCTTCAGGAGGCTGAGTGGGAGGACAGGAAGCTCCGGGCCAGCCTGGGCTAATGTTGAAATTTTGTTTCAGATGCTGAGTGTGTGGTCCAAGGAGGGAGTCCAGGACTGAGCTGAGAAAAGTTGATCTATTATGTAACTTCTATTCGTCTCAGTCTTCCCCAGCTAAATTTTCTAATAGATTTAATAAGGTTTAGATTTTAATAGACTTAATAAATTTAATAATAATCTAACAGAGGCTGCAGCTCTAGCTGGCCTGGCATGCACAAACTCTGTGTCTGTGTGCCAGCACTGTACACACTCGGTACGGTGCACACACCTGTAATCCTAGCCCTTGAGAGGCAGAGGCAGGTGGATCAGAAGTGTAAGGGTATCCTTGGCTACCTAGTGAGCTCTAGGCCAGACAAGAATACATGAGACCCTGCTTCAAAAAAAAAAAAGTCCATTTTTCTTCTTTTAAAATGATTAGTACAGAGAAACCTGTCTCAAAGAACAAAATAAAAATAAATAAAATAAAATGATTAGCATAGATTCATTGCACAAAGCAATGATTTCATTATGGGATTTTCATTCATGAATGTATTATACATGCACTTTACATACATCCCCCTCCCCTCTTCTGCTGACCCCCCCTTCCCAAACAGGCCCCTTCTTCTGTCACATCAAATGTGTGTGTGGCTTAGATTTCGATTATGGGAGAAAATGTAATCCCTGTCTTTCCCGACATGATTTCATTCTCGTTTATGGCTGAATCAACTCCACTCTACGCACATACAGGCCATTCTCCAGGCCCTTGTCTGGGCTGTTTCCACCCTGGCTGCCGTGATCAGTGCAGCAGCACAGGACTGGGCCGGCGTCTGCGGATGCGGCGTGGGCTCCTTGCAGTCCATGTTCAGGAGCAGGCAGCTAGCCCATACAAACACCCGTTCCTGTCGACGGTTCGCCATCGTGCACTCATGCTCCTACCAGCATCCAGTCTGGCGCTTCGGCAGGCACCGTGTCTGAGAGCTAGAGTCCTTCGCCAGAGCTCACTTTCCTCACCGGAGCTTTGCACAGGTCAGTGAGCATCACGGGCCATGTGGACAGCTCCTGCTTGCCAGGTCAGAAGCAGTCACTCACAGCCTTTAGTGTTTTAAAGACATATTATCAGCATTAGCATGTTTTGGCTTTGGGGGGCAAGTCAACAGCCTTACCCAGCTGGGCCCTTTGCACTGCAGTACAGACAAGTGTGCCCCGATGGGCACAGTGGTGGCACGGATGTTATGGGGGTAACCTATCACTTTCTGATTGGATTTAAGGCCCCCTTCACAAGAGGAATCTCATGTCTGGTACTGTAAGCATGATCAAGACCCCACGGTTTGGGAGCTCACACGCCCCCGGGGTGAACAAACAGCTATTATTCTGCTAAATGGACATAGCATCAAAGTACCCTTTAGATTCAAGCCTTTGTACCCATGGGTTAAGGGCAGCTCTCGCACCTCCTCATGGCGCACGGTGGCCCTACACAAACTCAGAGCAGTTATCAGTCACAAATGGAACATCTGTATCACACCCCTTCCCGAGGCTCAGGGAAGGCTGAATGGAGTCACAGGTCAGGGAGGACCAGAGCAAAGTGATGTCTTATGGATGGGCCCACTGCCTGGTAACTGCATAGCAGTACGTGGTTGCTTTCCTATGGTCAAAGCCAGTTAGTAATCCAGCAGGGAGAGGGGAGGGTTTTACAGGCCCCACCCCTAGGTGAAGAGCTATGTGGGCAGTGGATGGACGGCTTCTGGAGCAAGGAGTGACAGTTTTCTTGAAGGGGCTCCTGGTAGGTTGACCATGCTCTCATGGGTGGCCCCACACCGGGGCATAGCTGGACAGCAATGAAGAAGAGGGGATGGTTTATTAGAAAATAAGAGAGGAGCTGGAGAGATGGCTCGGTGACCTGGAGCTCTTGCTGCTCTTCCTGAAGACCTGGCTTTCATTCCCGGCACCTGTGTATAACTCCAGTTTTAGGAGATCTGACAACCTCTTCGGGCCTCTGTGGGTACCAGGCACACAAATAGTGCACAGAGGTGCAGACAAAACACCCAAGCCCCGCCGGGCGGTGGTGGCGCACGCCTTTAATCCCAGCCCTTGGGAGGCAGAGGCAGGCGGGTCTCTGTGAGTTTGATGCCAGCCTATAAAACAGTCTCTTGTTCTTGTGGAACAACCTCTACAAGAGCTAGTTCTAGGACAGCTAGGGCTGTCCCACAGAGAAACCCTGTCTCGAAAAACCCAAACCAAACAAGCAAAACACCCAAGTCCATACACTACAATAATATAAAGTAAAATAAGGAGGACGCAAAGTACGGGGAGTTAGGGAAGGCCTGGGGTGAATACGACAAATATATTGTATGAAATTCTCAAAGAATTAATGTTTTTAAAAAAGAGAGAATGAGCTGGGCAGTGGTGGCGCACGCCTTTAGTCTCCGCACTGAGGAGGCAGAGGCAGGTGGATCTACATAGGCTAGCTGGTCTATATATGCCAGCCTGGTCTACAGAGCAAGTTCCAGGCCAGCCAGGAGTCTGTCTCCATGAAAAAAAAAGAATGAGAGATGGGGGGGCGGGGAGAGACAGACAGACAGACAGACACACATATGCAGAGATAGAAAAGCGAGAGAGAATGGATGAGTGGAGGGCAGAGGACACTTCCAGAGGAACCTCCCTCAGCAACCCCCCCCCCCCCCAAGGGCCTCTAAACCAAAACCTCCAGAACAAAGGGAAGATCTGAGCTTCTTAAACCTTCCTTTCAGGAGTGGCAGAACTTTCTACTTTATGTGATTTAGTTCAGCACAGCAGACATGACAAAGGACATGGAGGAGCCAGGCGTCATAAATCAAGAGCTGGTTCCTCACAAGACTGCATCTTAATTCCCTGCCCCAGAGACAGTTGCGGGAAGCCCTGGTTCAGGTTGGGGGTCTGGCTGAAGGTACAGCCCCCTGATCGATCTAACTCCAGGAGTTCAAGGTCATCTTTAGCTACTTGGGGAATTGGGGCTGGCATGAGCTATAAGAGACCCTATCTAAAAAACCAAAAGCAACCAAGAATATAAAACACAGTCATTTGAGACACAAAATTACTTGCTAGTATTCAGACAGACACCAAAACCTAGGGCTAAGAGAACCTATAATTATAAGGACTTTCAAAGCCACACAAAATAGTTTGGCATTAAGAATTTAGAGTTTAGGCCGGGCGGTGGTGGCGCACGCCTTTAATCCCAGCACTTGGGAGGCAGAGGCAGGTGGATCTCTGTGAGTTCGAGACCAGCCTGGTCTACAGAGCTAGTTCCAGGACAGGCTCCAAAGCCACAGAGAAACCCTGTCTCGAAAACCCAAAAAAAAAAAAAAAAAAGAATTTAGAGTTTGGAGCTGAGTGGTGGTGGCGCACACCTTTAATCCCAGTGCATGGGAGGCAGAGGCAGGCAGATCTATGTGAGTTTGAGGCCAGCCTGGTCTATAGAGCGAGTTCCAGGACAGCTAGGGCTGTTACACAGAGGAAACCCTATCATGAAACCCCCCTTCCCCCAAAAAAGAATTTAGTGTTTGGAGAGATGGCTCAGTGGTTAAGAGCACTGGCTGCTCTTTCAGAGGACCTGGGTTCAGTTCCAAGCACCCACATGGCAGCTCACACCTGTACGCAATTCCACAACGCTCGCACGCACACACACATGCAGGCAAAACACCAATGCACAGAAAATAAAAAGAAATAAATCATTTTGAAAAACCAACCAAGTAAACAAACCAAAAAAGAATTTAGGTTTGGAGCTGGAGAGAGAGTGCAGCTGTCAAGAGCCTGTTCTTGTTGCAGGCCCAGGTTTGGGTTCCAGCACTCACAAGGCGCCAGGCACACAGCTGGGGCAAAATATTCACACATAAAACAGGTAAATCTGAAGTAAATGAAAATAATTTGAGTTTGTTGAATATTGAGTAAAAGTTTTCTTCCATTTGTTTTGGTCTGGTTAACATGTTTTTTGTAGTTTTTTTTCCTCCCAAACTTCTAGTCTACTTCTCCCTTTCCAGCCTCTCCTCAGAGGCGGGACTTAACGCCACCACTCAGCACGCTGAGAGGTAAGCACCAAGAGGCTCTGTGGCTAGTACTAAAATGACTTTTATGAGTGCGCCCTCCCCCCATTCTCCTGCCTCAACCGCATAGTGGCTGGGATTAGTCACACACACCACAGCACCCAACTGTGAGCTTATTAATGCGGGTACCGGTAGAGCCAATGCTTCACTTAGCAAGGGCTGGAATTTTCATGTGGGCGGGGCCGAAGTCCTCAGTGGCTTCAGCAGGAGGAAGTTGCAACTCTGGCAGGTTTCTCAGCTCAGCGCGTGTCCAGGTCTTTCCCCGAGCCCAGTCTGCCCCGGCTTCTCCTCTGCTTCTCTTCCTGCTTGAAACAGTCTTACAGATTTGGGAAAATTTATGCTGATTCATGGCGCAGTTTGTTCCCATCCCCGTAGACTCCGGCCTTGGCGATCAGTTCTCTAGTCTCTTCGATTTCCACTGTGGTTTTTTTCTTTGTAGATGGGTTCATGTAATCCAAGCCAACTGGAGCCTGCCACAGGGCTAAAGATGACGCTGCCTCATGCACCAGCGTGCTGGATTACAGAAGCCTGCTACCCATGACTCTGCCAACATACTTTTCTTTGTTGGAGCCCTGGAACCTGAACTCAGGCCCTCCTGGGAAGAGGCTCTGCTGATGGGACAGCTCTCTGCCCTTGGGCATTCGCGCCTGGCTGTCCCGCTTCACAGTCGATCCCATCAGGCTAAGCTCCTCTTCCTCGTCTGTCCTGTTCCTACACTAGGACCGACTGAAATGGATTAATAAAAAAATGCTGGATTAAAGGTGTGCATCACCACCGCCCGGATAATTCTTTTTAAGTGCCTCTACTAATTAGGCATAAAAAAAGAGATTTATTTATTTACTTATTCTGTGTGCACTGGTGTTTGCCCACATATGCCTGTGTGAGGCTGTCAGATCCCCTAGAACTGGAGCTACAGTTGTGAGCTGCCACGTGGGTGTTGAAAATTGAACCTGGGTTCTCCGGAACAGTGGTCAGTGCTTTAGACTGCTGAGCCAGCTCTCCAGCCTGATCACATTCTAATGGTTCCTCGGGGAACTACAACCAACAAGTGCTGGGACTGGAAGCCTGGGTCTCAGCAGTGGCGTGTGTGTGTGTGTGTGTGTGTGTGTGTGTGTGTGGTGGGGGAGGGGTTTATTCAAGGTCAAATACCTATTTAAGGAGGTCCGGGCCAGCCTCAGCTTCAGGACACCCCTTCTCAAAACAAAGAAAACCCATCTTCCAAAGAAGCAGAACCTCAGATATATGAGTGCTCAGCCTCACACGAGAAGTCCCTGAGTAACTGGACCATCCCGACTTTAACTTCTCTTGCACCTCATGGACCCAGTCCACGCAACTCCTAAGTCTCAAATTCCAACACCATCTGGTGACACTGTCAAGAGCTTCCGGTCTACTCACTGCCATCATTTCTGAATCATTTATCCTTCCAGTCATTGAGCTCTGGATCACGACCTCCAAGGCGTATCTACCTAGAAGAGGTGGAGTCTTCAGACTGCCTGTCATGAGGACCTTTACCCCTTCGCTCTCTGGCCAGTCCACTTCTGTGTCACGATCCCGGTCCTGTACAACCACACCTTCGTCACTCCCATGCCCAGGCAGCTGTGCCCCGGCACTCTCTCACACACTCCTGGTTTCCAGGCTGTTCATTGGCCCGAGGACAGTCCCCATGTGTAGCCTCAGCCGCCAGAGTGCTGACACAGGGCCTGCACAAGCCCCTGCTTTCCTCTGTCCTTTCCACCCACTGTCTTTGCTTGGCTTCTCCTGTTCCCTTCTCTGGCTGCTCTTCTAAACTCCCACCCAACTTCCAGTGCAATTCAACTGTGACATTTGACTTCACAGAGCTGGGAGGTTGGTAGCTCCGCAGTAAGGTACTTGCCCGGATAAGTGAGGCCCTGGGCTCAATCTACAGGCTTCTTCATAAAAAAGTGGCATCTGGCAGAGCGGTGGTGGCAGTGGTGGCGGGCATGCCTTTAATCCCAGCACTCGGGAGGCAGAGGCAGGCAGATCTCTGAGTTCTGTTCTACAAGAGCTAGTTCCAGGACAGCTAGGACTGTTACACAGGAAAACCCTGTCTTAAAAAAACCAAAAAATAAGAATAAAATAAAAAAAAAATGTAAAGTGGTGGCTAGAGAAGGGCAGCCATCAATTGCCTACTCCAGTCGTACACTGCTGTCAGTCTAGATGGGACAAGAGCCAAACCCTCTCCTTAAAACTAACTCTTACTCAGCTGGCTTCCTACCCAGACTAAACTGAGCAGTCCGGGAGAGCTGGCGCACAGTGGGAGCTCAGAAGCCGCCAGCTGCATTCACCCAGGCGCTCACAGCCACATTCTTCCAGCACTGGGTTTAGAGTTACTATCACTGAGGGATGAGCATCAATGTCCACTTATTCTTCAAATGCGTCTACCCTCACTCTACCCCCTCTCCTAGATATACTAGGCAGGCTTCAAACTTGCTAAGTAGTCAGATCGGCTTTCAGTTTGAGATCTCCCCGCTTCAGCCTCCTGGACTGAGTATCTACTTGATTTGTAACTTCTGGCCTTCCTAACAGAATAATAATAGTCAGTTTCAATAGACTGGTGAGCTAAAGTCATGCACGGAGAACTGGATGATAGGGGACAATTTGGTAGCTAAGGAAAGAATGTTTAGGCAGCTGGACGTGCTTTTAAACCCAGGTCCTTTGCAAGAGCAGCAAATGTTCTCAACTATTTCATCTTTTAAATGTGATCTTAAATAATCTTATCTATACCTTAGGCAGAGTCGCCAAACTAAGACTGCCGTGACCCCAGTTCACTCTGGAGTTCATGCTACGGAAATCAACCAGCCTCTTATCTCAGTGCCCCTGGCTCGTCTTCATTGCATTTTTTGAGACAGGGTCTCAGGCAGCCCAAGGTGTCCTTAACCTCATCTTTATTACTTTCAAAATCATTTAAGGGCTGGAGAGATGGCTCTGTGGTTAAGAGAGTTTTCCAGAGGACCTGAGTTCAGTGCACAGCATGAACTTCAGGTGAATCACACACCTGGATCTCCAGTCCTAGCGATCCAACGCCATTTCTGTCTCCTCGGGCCCTGCAGGACATAATGGGATGCACACAAAAACACACATACATTTTTATTTAAAAAAGCATTTAAAAGCCAGGTATAGTGGCACACAGCTTTAATCCCAGCGTATGGGAGGCAGGCAGGTGGATCTCTGAGTTCGAGGCCAGCCAGGGCTGTTATAGAGAAAGCTTTTCTTGAAAACCCAAAAATAAACAAATAAACACACACACACACACACACACACACACACACACACACACACACACACACACACACACGAGGAATCAGACCCAGGGGGGCTGGGGCATATTAGGCAAGTGCTCACTATTGAGCTACATCCTAACCCTTTTGCTATGTTGTAAAACGTACCCACGGCTGCACTACGTACCCACGGCTGCTCTACGTACCCACGGCTGCTCTACGTACCCACGGCTGCTCTATGTACCCACGGCTGCTCTACGCACTATGGTACAGTCCACAAGCTGGGAATCCGGCTGGAGACTTAGAAACCCACACACACTGACAGAGACACGAGGACACGGGTCATCCCCAGCTCTCGGGACCCCTTTCAGTTGCAGGTCCACCAGAACCCACTCTCCTGCCCTCAGGGTCTCGTGCTCAGAGCAGCAGCAGGCAGAGCAGAGGAAAACAAGTTGTTTACAGGAAATTCAGGGTCTGTCGCAGTCCCCAGCACTCTGTAGCCCAGGCTTCCCTTTAACTGTGTATCATTTTATCTCACCTTTGAAGGTTCTGGGAGTCCACATGTGGACCACCATGCCTAGGTGCTACAATCTTTTTTTTTTTTTTTTTTT
>NC_022022.1:2863303-2890555 GCF_000317375.1 Microtus ochrogaster
GGTTTCTCTGTAGCTTTGGAGCCTGTCCTGGAACTCCCTTTGTAGACCAGGCTGGCCTCGAACTCACAGAGATCTGCCTGCCTCTGCCTCCCGAGTGCAGAGGTGTGCACCACCACCGCCCGGCTTCCCAGACCTGTTTTGAATGTATTATGTAGCCTTAAACTTCTGATCCTCTGAGTTGGCCTCCCAAATACTGGAATTATAGTCTTGTGCCACCACACAAGGCTTTCGATGGTCCTGGAGACTGAACCCAAGGCTTTGTGTATTTTAGACACGCACTCTACCAAGTAAACTGTATCTTTAACAGCTTCACTCTGTACCCCAGGCTGGCCTCTTTAAAACAACGTTTAAGTTTATTTAAATGATTTTATTACATGTTATGTATGTATGTGTCCTCGGGAGGGCAGAAGTCACATCCCTGAGTCTAGAAGTTCCAACCTCCATGCCCAGAGACGATCTCTGCAGCCCAGGCTGGCCTGGAAGCTCACGCTGTCTAGTGAAGGCTAGCCTCACATTTGCAACCCTCCCCCAGGGCGCTGGGGTGACAGCGTGTGCCACATCTGGCGTGTGCCACATCTGGCCCAAGACCTTTAGATACAGTCTCATTGCTTCGAGGATGAAGTTCAAAGTCCGTTTATGATCTGTCTCTTGCTTCCTCCTTCCTGTCTCTGGCCCTGCCCTGTATATAAATTATTTTTAGTTTGCAGAAGGTAATAGCTCTGAATCATTTTATGTCTGTCCTTTCTCCCTGATGACATCCTGCTCTACTGTCTGCATATGCGGAAGCTCCCCTCCCACTCTGCCTTCACATCTCATCTTAGAAACGCATGTGTAAACGACGGCCTTTCTTGAACTTGAACCCCCTGTGTAGCCAAGGGGAACTGGAACTTCTGAGATGAGACTCGGGGTCTTGATAGCAAGCACTCACTCTGAGTGGCATCCCCAGCTACAATAGACCTTATGGGGAAGGATATTCCTGATCCACAAGAGGAGGTAACACCTGTAATCTCAGGACCAGGAAGCAGAGCCAGGAAGAGGAGATCAGAGCCAGCCAGGACCAGTCAGGGCCAGGCAGGGCCAGCCAGTGAGTTCTTAGTGAGCACGCACTACATAAAGAGACTGTGACATTTTCAGTACCCCTCCATCCTGCGGTCCTCCCTGACTGATCACAGCTCACCTAACACGAGCTCTCTGACACTTACAGAGACCGCTCCAAGGGTACACTGGATCACAACCTCCATGAAATACCTTCTCAGCACATCTTCTGTGCATCCTTCAAGTGGCTCAAAAGCTCTCTTCCAAGAAGCTGCTGGTCTAGTGTGACATCTCCACTCTCATTCAGCATTCCAAGTCCACTTGGCTCATGACAAGCAGTCACCATAGGCAGGCTGCATCTCCATTGCCTCGGCTCTTCCAGAATCGGATCTCAAGTTCCCAGCCTGTCCATGGTTCGAGGCTGTAACCTCAAACCCAGCCTGAAGCTCTTAAAGACCTGCTCTCCGCACGGCTTCCCAGAGTGAGAGGGCGCCTGCCCCTGCACATGTTCAGAGCAAGCTGCTTCCTTCCGGGGCTAGCACGGAGGCTCTGCATTCTTGTTTGTGTACAGGTCATGTACATGTGGGGGCCGGAGCAGGACGCTGGGGTCGTGGTCTTCTGTTGTTCTCCGCCTTACTGGGCAGACACGGGGTCCCTCACTGAAACAGTGGGCTGCATTTCTGCTCAGTTTCTGGGGACTGCCAATCTCGGCCCCCCAAAGCTGAGGCACAGCCATGCCTAGGGATTTGAACTCAGGTTCTCATGATTGCAGAACTTAGGACTTTGTGTATGCAAGATTAGTGCTTTACCACTGAGCTATCCCCCAGCTCAGATCTGTCTACGACATTCCCATAGATAGTGCAGCCAGTCCTTGAGACCCTGAGCCCCACTCAGGAGTCCTTGAAGCGTCTTCGGCTGTTGTATTAATTTACTCATCCACTGTGTATGGGGTGCCCTCCTCACTCTACACAACTGAAACTTGCCTAGAGTAATGTGAAACAAAAAACAACAAAAACAAAAACCTGGGCCAGTGAGATGGTAAAGGCACTTGTCAGTTTTACTCCTTAAATTAAATCCCTGATATCCACATGGAAGAGGGGAGAACCAACTCCTAACGGTTGTTCGCTGACTCCATATACACGGAGTGGTACCCATTCCTGTACACACACACCACACACACAAATAAACTATAAAAAAAACCCAAAAAACCAGGCTTGAATTCCAGCACCCACTTGGTGGCTCATAACTGGCATCACTCCATTTTCAGGGACTCCAATGCCCTCTTCTGACCTCCCTGGGCACCAGGCTTAAGGGTGGTGCACACACATATATGTAGGTAAAATGCCCATAGGCACATGGTGCATAAAGTGTTTGCTGCTCAAGCACGAGGACGCTGGGCGTGGTGATCTGTGCCTGAGTGACAGGACACACCAGAAGCTGATGCCCGCCCCCACGTACATGCACACCTTCACATATACTCACCATCACCCCAAATCAAAATACCAAAACTAAGATTTAAAACCAGCAGCGACACTGCCATTAACCCTGTTCTTTAGCTGGGCACGATGGCACATGCCTGTTGATTCCAGCACTTGGGAGGCACAGGTTCTAGAAAGTTCAAGGCCAGCTGAGCAGAAAGGGTGCCAACTCCCATACACTGACCTCTGACCTCTGCTAGCGCACTGTGCACTTCCTTCCTCCCCCACCACCACTAAATACATAAAATGTAATAAAAAACCTAGCTGGTTGATAAGCTGCAGTTGACCTCTGCCCTCCACAAGCGCGCACACACACACACACACACACCCAGTGCATGCACACACACGAGGGCACCTCAGCCAAATGAACAAAAAATACATTCCTGTTCCACACAGCTTGGCATGGACCCATCTAACACAGAAAGGAGCAGATCTCTGCCTGGAATCCCCTTGGTGGCTCTGACACCCTGTGTGGCCCCAGGACAGTCTGCAGTCACATGACTGTCCAGGCTGTTTCTCCCTTGCGTGTTGTACCTACCTCTACCAAATGTCTTCATCCTCTCGGTCTGCTGAAGCTGCCGGAACTTTCTCATGAAGTCTCTGCTCCTGTTGCTAACCCAACACACTCTCCCTCTACACTCATACCCACACGCCTGGAGCTCACACGTGCTGAGTTTACCCTTTTCACTTTTTAAAAATTTGATTTTTGAGACAGAGTTTCTCTGTAGCTTTAAAGCCTGTCCTGGAATTCGCTTGTAGACCTGGCTGGCTTTGAACTCACAGAGATCCACCTCCCCTGCCTCCGGAGTGCTGGGATTAAAGGTGTGCACCATCACCGCCAGGCCTTAAAGATTTATTACATACAGTGTTCTGTCTGCATGCACACCCGAAGAGGGCGCCAGATCTTATTATAGATGGCTGTGAGCCATGACATAGTTTCCAGAACCTCTGGAAGAGCAGTCAGTGCTCAACCTCTGAGCCACCTCTCTAGTGCTCCCCCCCACTTTGATACATAAGTAGACCCAGCTGTCTTTGAACTTGCTATGTTGACCAGGCTGACCTCAAACTTGTGATCCTCCTGCCTCTGTGACCTGTGTGCTAGAATACAGGCATTACCACACATGGTTTGTTTTGAGATAGCCTTTTTTTTTTTTTTTTTTTTTTTTTTTTTGGTTTTTCGAGACAGGGTTTCTCTGTGGCTTTGGAGCCTGTCCTGGAACTAACTCTGTAGACCAGGCTGGTCTCGAACCCAGAGATCCGCCTGCCTCTGCCTCCGATTAAAGGCGTGTGCCACCATCGTCTGGCTTGAGATAGTCTTATTACACTGTAGCCTGCCTGAACTTTTACTTCTCCTGCCTCAGCCTCCCAAGCGCTAGGATTACAAGGATGCACCACCATGCAGGTACACCTACTCCTTATTTTGTATAGAGTGCTTTGCCTGTACATATGTATGTGCACTGGATGTGTGCCTGATCCTATGAACTTAGAAAATTGTGTAGGATCCCCTGGAACTGGAATTAAGAGACTGGGACATGAGACACTCCAAACCAAGGCAAAACAAAATTTACATTATAGAACTGAGGATTAAATGAATCGATCCTAATTGTCTACTTAGCATGGTGCTGGAAAACACTGCTCAAACTATTTGGAATATTATTGTGGAACAGACTGTTTTTTTAACCATGTGAAGATGTTTGTGTTGCTGTTTCACCTTGCCTGCCTATGGTACCTGACTGGTCTGATAAGAAGTTGGACAGCCAATAGCTAGGCAGAGAAGGAATAGGCAAGGCTGGAGGGCAGAGAGAAAAGGGGAGCCAGACAATTTTCGGGGAGGGACAGTCAGCTGGGGATCAGCCAGCCAGACACGGAGGAAGCAGGAAAGCAGGATGGACAGTATATAGGGGAGGCAAACAAGCCTCAGGGCAGCACACAGATGAATAGAAATGGGTTAATTTATGCTAAAAAAAAAACCCACTAGAAGCAAGCCTAAGTAAGCTAAGGCCAAGCATTCATAACTAAGTCTCTGTGTCATGATTTGGGGACTGGCGGTCCAAGAAAGCCTGCGAGGGGAAATACTGGTTTGTTTTCTATTCCCTGTGCAGATGGACCAACTACTAAGTGTAACATGACCATGTCATTTATTCCCCTGCAGTTTCTCCACCAGTGTCATAGAGTGGTGGCATGGATCATCAACCTTGTATTTTAGCACAGTGCCTGGCATATTCTGGGCATTCAGAGACCTTCCCTTCCCTTTCTGGTTTATTCCCAGGCAGCTGTAGGAGCTGCTTGAGCAGGCACACCTTGCTATGTCATCCTGCCTGGCCTGGAACTAGCTATTGTAGCCCACCCTCTTATCTTTGCCTTTGAGAACTGGGTTACTGGAACGTGACCTCCTTGAATTTACGATTTTTCTACCTCCTCAGTGCTGAGATTATGCATACACCAATATTTCTTTTTGTTTTGTTTTTTGTTTGGAGACAGTCTCACTACGTAGCCCAAGCTAGCCTTGAATTTGTGGCAATCCTCTTGCCTCAGTCTCTTGAGTACTAGGGTTACAGCTGTGTGCCACCGTGTCTGGCCTATCACTGTCTTCTGTGTGTAGGTACAATAGTCAAAGTTCAGTCCTGGTGGACCAGTGACTTGATTCTTGCCACTCTGTACACACAAAGGCTCAGGTGACAGGTCTGTTGTCACAATCACCCAGCTGTTGCCAGAACAGTGCAAGAACCGTCACCCAGTTCTTCTGAGAGGAAGACTTCAGAGACACGGGCTGAAATAGTCAGTACAGCCACATGCAGCTGTGGCAGTGTGCCTCCAACCTCAGCACACAGGAGGAGGCAGGGGTCAAGTTCTGGGCCAGTCTGGGTTACACAAGAAAAGTATTTGAAAAGAATGTTGGTTACAGAATTTGTTTACCTTGGTTGCTTGGATCTTTGTATAAAGAATAAATGGTAATAGTTAAATTATTTGTGACTGAGTTTCACTGGCTGTTTGGTTGTATTGGAACTATGTGGACCAGGTTAACCTTGAACTCAGAGGTCAGAGGTCTACCTGCCTCTGCCTCCCATTCATAGACAGGTCTCATTATGTAGCCCTTGGCTGGCCTCAAACTCGTAAGAGAACCATCTGCCTCTGCTCCCCAAGTGCTGAGATTAAAGGCATGAGCTACCATGCCAAACACCAGCCCTATTTTATTTTATTTTTATTTTTTGGTTTTTCAAGACAGGGTTTCTCTGTGGCTTTGGAGCCTGTCCTGGAACTAGCTCTGTAGACCAGGCTGGTCTCGAACTCACAGAGATCCGCCTGCCTCTGCCTCCCGAGTGCTGGGATTAAAGGCGTGCGCCACCATCGCCTGGCTCCAGCCCTATTTTAAAACAACTGTATTGCCTGTACTTTGAGGAGTCAGTGCTCTGCCCCCACCTTTTTGTGGGGTCTAGGCATTGACCAGGTTGTCAGGCTTGTGTGCCTGACAAACAGCCTTGAACTTGTAAGAGATCCACCTATCTCTGTCTCTGGAGTGCTGGGATTAGGTGTGCATCGCGATAGCCTGGCTCCGAAAAGCAAAATTTAAAACTCATATGTAAGAATCCCAAAACGTTGCTTGGTACCCAGGGATTTTTAAGGCTACAGCTTAAAACTAAGGTCCAGGGTCTCCTGACCAGCAGGGAGGTTATACTATCACAGGTTAGGCACTAACGAAAGCTCTTCCTTGGCCTGCTGCTTTCCAAGCAACTCATTTCCATACCTCAACTTCCTCCTGTATGAAAATGAACTCGACTGCCTGGACACTCTGACACAGCTTTCCCACCCCAGATATATGCACTGGTGGACAGAAACCTAACGTGTTTGGGAAACGGCACGGAACCAAGGCATCTCAGACTCCGTGCGGCAGTGCCACAGCTCACGCTAGGAATACAAAGCTTTCGGTTGATTCCGGTCGAAGCACCCAACTTTTCCACGATATTCTTTCCTCTATATAACACATTTTTTTGGTATGTGTTTTTGTTGTATGTACACGTCATCGTGTATGTGACAGTGCCCTCTACTGGGTGCTGAGAATAAGTTCTCTTCCCTGCTGTGCCTTTCAGAATTCAAACTCAGGCTTGGTTGCAAAACCCCTCAACTAATTATTTTGTTTTGTTTTGAGACAAAGTCCTACCACATAACACTGACCTGTAACTCTAAAGAGCAGGCTGGCCTTGAACTTGTGGTCCTTTGCCTCTTACTTGTACAAGTAAGCACTAACATGTCCAGGTGTTGTTTTATGTTTATGCAGCTGATGAAGACCCTGCCTCCATCTCCCAAAGGCTGGGATGTTAGGATTGTGGCGGTATTCCAGCTCAGCACATTTCTTTGTAGTGCTCTTTCATTCCGCTGGCTCACTGTTGAGCAGGACAAATTTGTAGGATGTATTAAACCAGAGTACTGGCTAAACCAGAAGAGAGAGCTACATATTCACCTGGCAAGCTTGACTAAGAAAAACAATGTCATAGATACTGAGAGCAAGGTTTCTTCTCTAGTGCAGTCCACCCCCAACCCAGAATACTGGTGATTCACTCAGCTGTCTCTTGCACTTCTCTCAAAAGGCTTTCAGTGGCATGATTTCAAGAAGGCAGGGTAGGATATCATGTGGGGATAAGTCACTCGCTTTCTGCTGGCCAGAAACAGAAAGGCAAGCTTCTTTTGCTTATTACCAAGAACTCACATTTCTCCCACACAGACATGGAACTCAGGAATAGAAACTGAAGGGAACAGGAAGAACAGGGCCCCGTTTTTGCTGAGTCTGGACTAAGCTTTGGGTGTTGGTACCCCATTTCATTAGAACCCTGAAACTCTCGCTTTATAGGGTGGTGCACCTTCTGTACTAGCTACAAGGACAGACAGTGGCTAGCCTTACCTGTGCACACCAATTCTGCTCTCTCCCCAGTGACAGTCAGGAGGTCAGACTGTCTACCCTGAGAGCCCTGTGCTTCTTGCAAACTCAGGGACCACACCGATCTCCCCCTCAATCACATTTTCACCCTCCCAAACCCCAATAAAACACACCAACTACTTCAGAGTATTTCTGGGTTTGGTTTTTTCCACGGGTGTTTTTTGTTGTTCTTGTTTTATTTCAAATACTGAAAAATTCCCCAGGGCTCTGTGGGGCTCCCCACTCACTTGCCCTTCTCCCATAGCAAACCTGCCTCAAGGACAACACTTTTGTTAAAGGAACAAGTAACACTGACTCCTCGATTGCTCTGCAGAACCAGAGAAATTACAGCACACAATTCCTTTTCTCTGACTCCAGGTCACTAGCCACATTAAACAATGCATCTCTCTTTAGAGCTGACCTCGAAGCCCTTACCATTAGTCTGCTGACAACCCCTTCACTTAGAACCATCCCAAACCTGTGCTTAAGAAGAACGGTAGGAAATTGTCTTTTTCATCAGCTACAAACCCTAGCTCATTTCCCCCCACAGCTTCCATTCCACCCCCTTAACCCCGCCCTTGGGATTTCAACGAAATTTTTCCCAACTATTATTTGGAAAAAAATGTAAAACAAAAAAAAAGTCCAAGGTCTTGGTGCTCAGCCCAAGGGGCTCCATGCGCTGGGACACCAGTGGGCAGGGATCTCTGCCTCTCTAGCCTGCACCTGGGCCACCTCCTGACCCCTGGCTGCAAAAGCAGGAAGGGGCAGGAGCCAGCACAGGACCCCAAGTGGGCAGCGTCTCACGATCTGGTGGAGCCCCAGGCAGCATCATTCAACTTGGCCACTGTGGATGAACAGAAAAAGAAACAAAAAACAAACAAAAAAACACTGTCAAGTAAAAGGGAAAACCTCTTGAATTCCATCCCAGTTTCGACCCCATGACTTCTCCCTGACATGTACCTGTATATTAATCATAAGGAAGTTGAAAAAAATTAGTCTTTTCCTATTCACAAACAGGATGTTTCTGTCTTTTTGATATACTCATGGAAAACAGAAAAACAATTCTTGAGACATAAGGGGAGACACAGATGTCTGCCTCAGGAGTCCTGCAGGCACAGCCACTGGTAGCAGGGGAGCAGGAAGCACAGCGGTGAGGTGGTGACTGACGATACAAGGGTCAGAACACACTTGCTTGGAGGGGACCAAACAGCCTGGGTTTAATCGAATGCAGTGACCCTTCCTTGCTAAGAAACAAGCCTGAGAAGAGAAGCTTATTTGCTTCCTTAGCACTGAAGAGAGAGACTGATAGTTTGCTTTTGATTTTAATGTCCTTTCCCCATCTCTGTCCCCACCTCTGCTCAGGAGTGTGTGCGTGTGCATGCGTGTAACCACTAGCTGCTGTATGTATCACTGGAGGCTGAAACCAGGGTCTCCTGCACGACAGGAGAGCACCGTACATCTAAACCATATTCTCTAGCCCTCTCTTTTCTTTTTATTTTGAGACAGGGTTATCACTCTGTAGCCCAGGCTAGCTTTGAAGTAGCAAATCATGCCTCAGCTTTCTGAAGAGCTGGGTTTACAAGCTAGCTTGATTTCCCTATTCCTCCTGTCCCTTCCTTAAAAACAGACTTGCCATGAACAGCAGCCTTGAAGACACAAAACTGACCAATAGAGAAGGCAGCTCAGACAAGAGGAAAAGGTACAGAATTCGAGAAGATCGGAGATGAAGAAAACGTACAAAATTATATATATATTTATATATATAATAACATGACATATCTATGTACAACATGGCTGGGACATTGAAGAAACTATACAGTGATGTTCAGCATTGTCCCCTTCCCACATGGACTTTAGATTAAGGATGACAGCATGAGAAAATGGAGCAAAAACACAAAAATTATATACAATTACAATGAGAGTCAAGGAGTTTGGGGGCCAGGGAGACCAGGGTCCTGCTCTCTCCACTCCTTCCTCACCAACCTACTCCTACCCCATCTGAACGACAGCCAGAGACCCGAGCAGTCAAGCAGGAGAGCATGTTTAGACCCTTTCCCGACACACACAGCGACAAACTCGTCAGACCTTCTAGGGGCACACCGGAATCTGTGAAGGGAGACAGACTGCATCATCCTGCTCTTTTGAGCAGTCCTCACTCAGGTCCTCTCTGCTGTTACCGAGCAGGTGGCACTCAGTAAGATCCAGGCCAAACTAGTGATGACACAGCAAGGCAGGCTGCTGTCACCCTCCCCACTCTCCGCCTCCACCAGTGAATCATCTGCTAAGGCCCAGATGCTCCAGCTGGCAGGAGCACTAACTCCTCGGGGCCAGCTCCGTTCATCCCTTCTTCCTCCATGCCTAACATACAGCTAGCATCGGATTACACCTGAAGCACGAGTGTTTCCTCAGGCCCATCCAGTCTGCTGCCAGAGTGGTTTGCAGCAGCTAGGGTCAACTGTAGATCAGGAAAATGGGAGAGTCAAAACACTTCCAGGGCTGGCTTCTTCAGACTTACTCTCTCTCCCCTCCTCCCTCAAGAAGGCCTTGTCTGAAGGTGTGGCCCTTGAATCTCAAACTTTCTCTCTTCCCATATAGCACCCCTCCTGTTACCCTGGACTTCTAGCTTTACAGAGCTGAGGCTTAGCAAGGGCCTGCCTCGGTTGGTTTTAGGATGAACGGCAGTTAGGGCAGGTGTAGGATTTTAGTCAGAATTAGCCTACACGGTTCCTGCTCTGCAGAGATGAGGAACAGACTCAGAGGCCACATGACCCAGCCAAGCTCATACGCCAGTGCTGCTGGGCACGAGCAGCACTGGAGCCGGGTGTTCCGACCCTACACTCTTCCCACTCTCCCAGCATATGCTCCAAAGCTACATGCTGAAAGAGAAAAGATCAAGCTTTCCACTCCTTGAGAAGCAGGGCAATTGTTGGAGGGACACAACAGAGAGGTTAGGTGGGCACTGTGGTTTTAGGCAAGCAAATCCCTTCTCCTCTTTGAAGGTTCCCTAAACACCCACAATGGGAACACAAAGCACAGAGGCCTAAGGGACAACACACTTAGAAGCACAGAGAGCGTCTCCTTTCCCAACACATCAGTGCAGCCTTGGAACACTGAACCTGCCACACTGCTCCCAGACTCAGCCTGCCCAAGGGCTTGCTCCTCCAAAAGGAGAACTCCCATCTTCCACGCTTCTCAGCACAGGAACAGCTGCAGTGCTATCCGGTCCTAGTCTTTCCTACTTCTGGGTCTCTACTGGGCTACAGTAAGGGTGTAGAAGTTTCAATTTACCCAAAGAAATGAACCCAGAATGCCTCTTCAACCTAAGCCTCCAGCAGAATGTCTTCCCCGGATGGCAAGCTGAGCTCTGACTAGGTGCCCATTCCCTGCCTATAATATATAGAAGTCCAGTGGGTGAGGAAGGGGAAGAGAGGGGCCCAGGTAACCCCGCAAGCTTGCTGGTGACGAGCGAGGACTTGCTCTGGGGCAGGTCCTGTGGGGTGGGGATGTGGTCGCCGGTCACCAGGTTCTTGTCTGGCCCTGCGCTCGGCAGCTGTTTGTTCTTCATTTTCGCTTTGGCCATGTTGTAGTCTCCTGAGTCAAAGTACTTTTGCTAAGAGACAGGAGGGAGGTCCAGATAAATGTAAGCTCTGGGGCTCTTCAAAGGCAGACTTGACTCCAGCATCAGCACAGGCTCTCATGCACCCCAGCTGTCTACGCTCCTCATGTGCAGTCCATACCGCTCACGTGCTCTGACATCTCCTAGCATGTTTTGACTTCGTCCTAGAAGAAACTAGCACCTTTGCAGTTTAAGGGATGGTTCTGTCTCTGAACCTGGGTGACGGCTCATACACATTTTGGACCTTACCTGGCATAGGATGGTTCAATCAGAACCACCACTTGCTTCATTTATAACAGCTTTTTTTTTTTTTTCGAGACAGGGTTTCTCTGTAACTTTGGAGCCTGTCCTAGAACTAGCTCTGTAGACCAGGCTGGCCTCGAACTCACAGAGATCCGCCTATCCGCCTCCCTACTGCTGGGATTAAGGTGTGTGCCACTATGGCTGGGCCCATTCATAACAGCTTAATGAGGACCTTACTAGGTGACAAAGAAATACCTTGGGGTTGAAAACAAATGAGTAAGATTCGAAGAAGGGTTGATCTGGGGCTCCCAGCACCAGAGACCACTGAAGCCAGCTCTCTGCGTTAGAAATGACTCTCGGACCAGGAATAGGAACTGGCTTGTCAGGAGGCAGTGTGCCTTCCGGACTCCCACCACTCCTACACGTGTTCCCTGGTGAGACAGCCTGCCCACGCCCGGCTTGCCTGAGGTGAGCTAAACTGCAAATCAGCACCACGCCATCAGCTGTGGAGTCTCTGTAGGAAGCCACTTTCCTCCCGACCCCATCCATCCACTCTGCAGAGACACCTGACTGAGAGGGAGACGGGAAGGCCATTCTGGTTGTTTCTTTTTTAAACTTTTGAGGTCTTATAGGTTGAACCCAAGCTGCACAAGCACTTTCCTGTGGGGCTACATCTCTTATCATTCTGAACGTGAAAAAGAACTGTTTTGTTTATAATTTTATTTACTTTTTTTTTTCCTTCCTGAAGACAGGGTCTCACTATGTTGCTTCATTGTCCTACAACTTACTCTGTAGACCAGGCTAGCCTCAGTCTCACAGAGATCTCTCGACCTCTGCTCCCCCAGTGCTGGGATTGAAGGCATGTACTTTTTTTTTTTTTTAAAGTTTTATTTATTTTATGTATATGAGTGCTCTATCTGCATATACAACTTTATGCCACAAGAGGGTATCAGATCCCACTACAGATGGTTTTGGGTCACACTATGGTTGCTGGGAATTAAACCCAGGTCCTCTGAAAGAACAGCCAGTGCTCTTAACCACTAAGCCATCTCTGCAGCCCAAGCATGTGCTTTTTTTTTTTAATCATTTATGTATGCACGTGTGTCCACAGAAGCGAGAGAGGGGTCAGAGTCTCCTGGAGCTGAAGTCACAGGCAATGGTCTACTGCCTGGTGTGGGTGCTGGAAACAGCGCTGGCTCTCTGGAAGAGCAGCAGCCCCCTTGCTCTCCAGCTGCTGACCCAGCCTCTTTTTCTCTTCTCTTTTCTTTTTAAAGGCAGGGTCTCATTTTAGTCTAGGTTGTCCTAAAACTTACTATGTAGACTCAGCTGCTCTTGAATTTGTGGTAATCTTACTGCTTCAGCTGGATCACACCTAGCTAAACTAAGTTTCTTGAGGGAGTACAGTTAATGTCTGGTGCTGGTGTCAATAGTCTAAAGAAACCTACTGCTTGAGGTGAAGGTTTTTGGATCTTCTGAAATGAATCGTTGTAAAATCTGTCTGTAAGACTTAATAGGGGCACAGCCCTTATCCCACCAGCCCTCCCCTAGGTAGATGCATGAGCAGAGCACACGATGCCCTTCCAGTCCCTGCCACCCTTCCTGCAGTGCCCACCCACCACCCACCCGAATGCCCAGCATTAAGCCTTCATTTCCTATGACCAGAAGGGAACTGACATCACTGTAGGGATTCACAATAACCCGCTTTCCTCTTTCTAACTCCTATCTACACTGCCCAATAACCAACCACAGAAAAACATGCAGCAGAACCTCTATAGACTTCATGCAAGGATCGTGGTCAAGGCCGCCCCATACCCCTTTCTGGAGTCTCTTCATGAGGAAATCGGAGCCCCCAGGCTTTTGTCCTAGGCTTGGGTATTTGGCCTTTAGCTTGGCCTCCTCAGCTCTCTCGGGGAGAACACCTTCTTTCTCCTGTGTGTCCTGAAGAAAACAAGACAAATGAGATTAAGGACTGAAAAACAATGACTTCTAGTATCTGACAACCTTTGTATTTTCTGCTTTTTCCTGCAGCTCTATCAGCTTGTAAACATGCCATCTCCACTCTGCTGTTTTTAGAATGTGTAAGTTTTAAAGAGTTCTTTCTGGTTTTTTGAAACAGGGTTTCTCTGTGTAGCGCTAGCTGTCCTGGAACTCACACTATAGACCAGGTTGGCCTAACAGAGATCCGCCTGCCTCTGCCTCCCAAGTGCTGGGATTAAAGGTATGTGCCACCACCAGCAGATTTATGTGTATGTGTTTTGTACATATGTATGTATGTGTACTATATGTATTCCTGGGTGCCCTCAGGGTTCGGAAGAGAGCACCAAACCTCCTAGAACTGGAGCTACAGATGGTTGTGAGCCACCATGTGGATGCTGGGAACCACACCCAGGTCCTCTGCAGAGCAACAGGTACAACCAGGCAGTAGGGCACACACCTTCAGTCCCAGCACTTGGGAGGCAGAGGCACGTGGATCTTTAAGCTCAAGGCTAGCCAGGTATACAGTGAGTTCCAGAACAGCCAGGGCTACACAGAGAAACTCTGTCTCAAACAAACAAACAAACAAACAAACAGTAACTGCTCATAACTACTGAGCCATCTTTCCAGTTCCTATGATCTTAAAGTTAGACCTTTGTTCAAATCCAAGGTTCAAAATAACTGTGTATAGTGAAGACAAGGACAAGCTAGTTCTTACTCTATACCCAGGGAGCCGCCCTAGTGACCTGTGCGCACTAGGCTAAAGGCTATCTAAATGCGACACCTGACTATTAGAGCTCATTCAGCACCAACAGCAGGAAAGACAAAAGGAACTGGCAGGCCTTTTAGCAAGAACAGGTAAGTGGGAGAGTTGAGTCTTCTGAGAGGCTCCCCCCTCATTCAGACTCTAAGAAGCCATCTGGCATCACTGTGGAGGATGCTAGGCATGTGGTCTATTCCAAAGATATCCACCTGAGTAATCCACTTCCATAAATGCAGGCAGGCTAGAGGTAAACAGCTAATGTGACATTAGTTTTAACCTCAAGAAAAGAAGAAACTAATTTCACTATAGTATTCATATATCAATCTTATAAAAAGAAATAAATAAAAAGATTAATGCCTACCCCACTGGGGTAGGTGATGGAAGTCTAGGGAAACATCAAAACTCAGGCGTTTACAGAGGTTCTCACCTCTATCTCTTCTTCCTCTTCATTTTAAAAACAGGACAGTTTAAAAACATAGTCTTCCCATGTACTCCTGGTTAGCCTGGAACTCTCTATGTAGACCAGGCTGACCTTAACTCACAGATTTTCCTGTTTCTGGTCCCTAGTGCTGGATTTAAAATGTGTGCCACCGTCTCTTGCTTCTTGTGGACACGTCTATTTGTTTATTACTTTGGGGGGGGGCAGAGTCTCACTCTGATGCCCAAGCCACCTGGAACTTGCCGAAATCTTCTGCCTCAGCTTCTTGAGGGCTGGAATCGGCCTTTGGTGTGCCACACATGGTTGCTTTCTTTTTTCTTTTTTGGTACTGGGTTAAGAAGCCTGGTTATCCTAACAAAACAGTTACCACTTACTTATAGTTACAGTTTCCCTGCTGCACTTCGATAATTTGTTTGGGTTGTTTTTCTTTTTGTTTTCCTTTTCTTTTTTTCTTTTTTTTTTGAGACAGCGTTTCTCTGTAGCTTTGGAGCCTACCCTGGAACTAGCTCTTGTAGCCCAGCCTGGCCTTGAACTCAGAGATCCGCCTGCCTCCGACTCGCAAGTGTTGGGATTAAAGGCTGGTGCCACCCAGCTTGTTCTTATTTTTCCAGGCAGGGTTTCTCTGTGTATCCTGGAACTCGCTCTATAGACCAGGCTGGCCTCGAACTCGGAGATCTGCCTGCCTGCCTCTGCCTCCCGAGCTAAACGCACGCACCACCACCGTCCAGCTAGTGGATTTTTCTCTTGACAATCAGGTACTGATATAACACGAAGTGTATTTAATGAATCTTTTAGTTAAATGTTAAGAACTCAAATATAGAGCCCAAGAAGAGGTTTATTTGGCATTAGTGTTTTCATCGTGCGATGGTGGGTGGACTATATCCCACTGCGGAGGAACTCAAGGGGATCAGCAAGTCACTGACGGTGAACAAACCATTCCTATCAAAACAGGCCTCAGGAAGTTGTCACCTGAACTTAGCCAAGGTATCATTACTCTTCTCCCCTCCCCCAATCCTGGCTTATTTTAAACGTCTTCATCTTGACCTATATCTTTCTGTGGATGAAGACTGAGTTCCACTCTGATGGTTGGGTCACTTATCCCTACTAATCACACAGCTCATTTATGCCGCAGGACCACCAGCCAGCCCCCTTTCATTCGCCTCATCTTTCCAAACACCCGCCCACGCCAGAGCTCGGCCTATTATAGAACAGCTTCTCCAGGCTGAAAGGAAGGCTTACTGGCCAATAAGAAAGCGGATCGCACAAAATGACAATCGACTTGACTAATCGACATCGGGGCACCAGGCCGCGCCGAAATGCAGCCTGTGCGACAGAAACATGGCCAACCCCTGCGGAGCCTGAGGCAGAGGCGGCCAATCAGCGGCGGCGGGGGCGGATCCCGCCCGCGCGGCCACCCCCGTTCCCCTTATTCTCACCTGCTTCTCCTCGCCAGTCTCCTCCGCAGGGTTCTCTTCTTGTTTCTGGGACATGGCAGGACCGGGACTGTGAAATGCAGGGCCCGGAAAGTCAGCCGGAAAAGGGAAGGGGGAGGGGAAACGGGGACAACCTGAGCTGCTGCTTCGGCTCCTGTCACTATGGTTGCTCGGTCAAAATGGCGGCCCGAGCCCGTGACGTTCAGCCCACCCCCTCCTAGAAGAGCCAATGAGAATGGGCTTGATGGGGCAATGACGTAACGATACACCAATAAGCGTTGGTTGAAGGCGGGGAGAAAGTCAGAGCCGACAGGCAAGCTAGAACACCAATTGGGAAAGAGAGCAGGCCACAAGAGCCAATTAGAAGCCTTCAGGGAGCCTAGGGGCAGGACGTCTAGCTTTGGTATTTTTGCTTCTTGGGTGGGCAGGCGCTTTCTTCAGTTTCTTCCCCAGGTCCTGGGCAGGCTTCCGAACGTCAAACCGAAGGGCCACCATGTACTGGTGCAAAGGATTAAGCTTTGAGGGATGTTACGAAGGAAGTTTCTGACGTCCAGAAATAACAATTGGAGGATAATTTTTATTAAGCAGTTTTCTGAGACTGACTACTAACTTGTATAAGACTGCCTTGTATGGCTCTTCTTCCACCTATAATTGTTAAGAGTCATTCTGTGAGCCGGGCGGTGGTGGCACACGCCTTTAATCCCAGCACTCGGGAGGCAGAGGTAGGTGAATCTCTGTGAGTTTGAGGCCAGCCTGGTCTACAAGAGCTAGTTCCAGGTCAACCTCTAAAGCTACAGAGAAACCCTGTCTCGAAAAACCAAAACAACAACAACAACAACAAAAATTAAACACATATTAACAGAATCATAGTTCAACAATAGTTCTTAACCTGTATGGTGGTTCTTGCCTGTAAATACCCGCACAAAGGACCCTGAAGCAGGAGGATCTCTGGAGTTTGAGACTACACAGTGCGACCTTGTTTTAAAAAACAAATACAACCAAAAATATGGAATAACTCTTCAGCATCTGTCAGTAGAAAGTACTGTATTACTTTTATTGGAATACATACACATATATAAGCCAGCCTCTGTCCTTCAAAGCATTTTAATTTTCAAGATTAAGTCTTCTAAGAGTGTTAGTCAAAAAGTATTACATATTTATATTTTGAATAATTGGTCTAACTGTAGGGTGGAAAGGGCCAAGGAAAAACACCCTGACCCCGACTTGGGAACAGGGATTGAGGTCCCACAAACCCTGAGCATCGACTACCACCAATCCCTAAACGCAACAGTAATCCCAAACCACCGTGGAAAGCTCCACTGCCCCCAAGGAACTCTACATAAGCTCTGTATCCTGTTCAGTTTGCTGTCACTTCACCCAAGAGGCAGCCACCCTCCTGGGTTCTTCCTTCTCAACGAATCTCTTTAATGAGGTTTGGGCGGTGACCTTCTTTTGTAGGAGTGTAGTGAAGCAGAGACGCCCAAGAGGAGTAGAGCAGAGCTTTGGAAAGGCTCCTGACGTCGGAAACCTCTCCTTGGTGACTTCGTGGTCTTCCATGGCTCCCGACTGCCAGAATACTTTTCATCCGAACTGCAATGCTTACACTAAGAGCTCGGCATTAGACCACACCAGCGATTCTTGTACTTGAGAGGCATAGACAGGAAGTTTTGAACTGCATCTAAATTCAAAGCCAGACCCTGCCACAAAACAGAAAAAGAAAAACAAACAAAAACAAAAAAACCAACAAGGAATAATGGCAACATGCACTGTCTTGATAGTAACATCCCACTGCTCTCTTGTGGTGTACTAAATTTCCCTAAACAGAAACAGTCTATCTAATAACACTGTCAGATTCATCCCCACTCCCGTTTCTCCCCATTTCCCCCAATTAGGGGTTTCTCTGTTTAGCTTTTGTTGTACTGGAACTCTGAAAACCAAGCTGGCCTCAAACTCCAGTAATCCACCAGCCTCTGCCTCCTGAGTGCTGGGATTAAAGATGTGTGCCACCACCACCTAGCCCCACTTTTTCTTTTTCTGAAGCTGGGTCTCACTGCATAGCTCTGGCTGGCCTGTAACTCACTCTGTAGACAGAGGCTGACTTTGAACCTGCCTCTGATTTCTGAGGGCTGGGATTAAAGGTTTGTCACAATATTTTTTTTTGGGGGGGATAACTTCTTGTGAGATAGGCTTGGGAGCTACCTGTTTATTTCTCATAGCATTAGGTTTACTTCTCATGGGACAATCTGAGAAATACTACAACACACAGATTATTATTATACGAGGCAAAGTCTGGTAAGCATAATAGAAATGTTTATGATGCTGTATAGGACTTTTAAAAGGACCCATAGGCAGTGTAAGGTTAAAAGAAGTGTTCCTGACAAAGGTCATTTAGAAATACCAGGACAAATCAGTGAAAGGTTTTCTTTTTTTAATACTTATTTATTTATTATGTATACAATATTCTGTCTGTATGTCTGCAAGCCAGCAGAGGGCACCAGACCTCATTACAGATGGTTGTGAGCCACCATGTGGTTGCTGGGAATTGAACTCAGGACCTTTGGAAGAGCAGGCGATGCTCTTAACCACTGAGCCATCTCTCCAGCCCATGGGAATCAGAACTGGAGACTGGAGAGATGGCTGGGCAGTTAGGAGCACTGACTGCTCTAACAGAGGACCAGGGGTTCAATTCCCAGCACCCACATGATAGCTCATAAGTGATTGTAAATCCAGTTCCAGGGCAATCTAACACCTTTACACTATTGTCTATACATCATAAAAAATTCTTTAAAAAAAAAAGTAGAACTGATCTTTAGGAGGTTAGTTTGGTGGTGGTGAATACAAACGTTCAGAAATTTAGGCAGAAAGGCACTAGAGATGGGCAGTCTAGCCCGAGTCTACTGCTGTCATTAGGAAAGAGATAATTAGGACTAACCTAGAAATGTGGTAGCTAAGAGCTTTTTTAAAAACAGGGTTTCTCTGTGTAGCCCTGGCTGTTCTGGAACTCACTTTGTAGAACAGGCTGGTCTCAAACTCACAGAGATCAGTCTTCTGGGATTATAGGTTTGTGCCACTACCACTAGCCAAAATAAATCTTTTTTTTTTTCCTTTTGGTTTTCCGAGAAAAGTTTATCCGTGTAGCTTTGAAGCCTGTCCTGCAGCTCACTAAGTAGACCAGAGTGGCCTTGAAATCACAGAGATCCGCCTACCTCTGCCTCCCAAGTGCTGGGAGCAAAGGCGTGCACCAGTACTGCCCAGTGAAAAGATTTTAAAATAATAAAAAGGGTCTGGGAATCAATGGCCACAACTGTGCATGTGCGTGTGTGTGATTTACTAGTTTAGCAATGGTTTGAATACAGAGAATGAGAAAGCTGTTTCTCCAGTGGACTATCTACAGAAGCAGTAAGTTAAAAATAAGGAATCGGGACCAGAGAAATGGCAGCAGATAAAGGCACCTGCTGACAAAGCTCATGACATGCTTCATTTTACATAGCAAAGTACAGCCAGTCCAAATAAAGATATTTTTTCCTGTTTCTTGTGCTGTTCTAAGGGAGGGAGGAATAATAAGCCAATCATAACTACAGTTACATTTTTATAAGCTAATGGTTAGAGTTAGTACGTTATCAAGTGCATTGTTAGGTTCATCTCTTAGATAAACTCAAGTCATTTGTGGCATTTTCAGAGAAGTCATTCTCAGTCTCTTCAATGGTAACATGGTATTACTGAGTAACTTACTCTGACTGAGATGGAGACCCTACTGGGATGTTAGCTGGAGCCCAGGGCAGCACTGCTATGCCCTGTCAATACATACCATAATTATTGAAGTTGTAAACCATGTACAGAGAGACCAGGGGCACAACTATTTTATCTTTATTATACAGAAATGTGATGGCAATTATACACTGCATGAGTGTTTGGCAGTGAACATTACACAGATTTCAAGTGGAGACACCCTCATTTTATGGGCATATAAAAATAAACACTGAGAGTTGCAGGAAAGCACTCAACTTCTATCCCCCCAGTCAAGCTGAAGCTTTCCACAGGAAAACCTGGTTTCAATCCATGTTGAATTGTTCCAATTGGAAGACAAGTTAAGCCGCTAGATCTCACATGGGCTGGCTTTGCACTTCTTTTTTTTTTTTTTTGGTTTTTCGAGACAAGGTTTCTCTGTGGTTTTGGAGCCTGTCCTGGCACTAGCTCTTGTAGACCAGGCTGGTCTCGAACTCACAGAGATCCGCCTGCCTCTGCCTCCCGAGTGCTGGGATTAAAGGCGTGCGCCACCACCGCCCGGCTTGGCTTTGCATTTCTATAGAGAGCCAGACTAAGACTCCACTTGCTTCTCAAATCACAATTTGTATCTCATCTAAGAGACACATGAAATGCAGACAATAAAAATGAATTAGAAAACTTTCAAGGATCTAGGTAGGTTCAGGGAGGAGATGAAGTTAGAGCAATCTACTTCTGAATATAAGGATTTGGTATGAGTTCGAGTCACCTGTATTGGCTGTGTGGCAGCCTGTTTCTCACCAGCAGTCAACAGGGAGCTTGAAATCAGCACAAGCCAGTGCTGGCCTCTTCAAAGCCCCCAAACCTAGACTTTGTATCAGTTGCCATTGACACTCAACTACCCATCTAAATAGCATCTCTTCTAACAAAGTCTCTCTTCACCCTTACTACTGAAGCAAAAACATTTCAAGAGATTTGGCTACAATGATGGCTGTGTTGAAAGAAGACACAATTTGGAGGGTATCTGTAGATTAAATATAGACCGAATTATTGTCAAAGTCCTTAAATATAGGGAGTTTATCAATTTATACAGGAAATAAAAACAGGGATTATGAAGATATGGAGTTTGGCTACCTTGTGCTGTTATCTGGGAACTGAAACTTACAATTCCTTTAATTTAATCATAGTAGAGACACATGCTAAAAGAAGAAAAGACTTTAATTTTTGAGTGAGAGTCTCATATAGCCCCGAACTTACTACACTAGCTAAGGCTGATCATCAGCTCCAGATCCTTCTGCCACCAGCTCCCAAGTGTATCCCCCAACACCTGACTTCAAAGATGAGAATTTTTCTGTTCCCTCCCTTTCCTATAAGTTCTAATACTGGCTGCATGACAGAGGTGACTGAGGCACATTGCTTTTTAAATTCAGACTTTGTTTTAATGATTGTGGAAGCAGGAAAGATAGTGCTAAAATAGATCGTGGAGTACATTTCTGCTTCTAGAACTATGGGAGTCATCAAACTTGGAGTGTTTTCATTAGATAAAGACGAGAAAATCACAGGCAGGAGGTACAATCTCAGGGACCATTTGCTTCAAAAATTAGTCTCATTTCTTTTACTGCCCTTCATTTAAAGAGACAGTGATGTCAGTAAGTATCACTGTGTACCAGCATCAGAAAGATAAAGGCTGAGAAAATGTGATAAGGGAGAAGAAATGGAGAGAAAAAATAAGGGTGAAAAGAATGAATGTACAGTTTACTCTTCATCTTCACATTTTGTTGCTGGAAAGCTCTAATCCCCATGTAGATACTCCTGTTGATCCAAAAGTACACTGGTTAAAAATAAACCCAGAAATAGGAGATATTTATTGGATGTGTGTGAGCTCACCCTTTTCATTTGGATGTAGAATGGAAGTACGAGGAGAAAACTGTCTGCTTAGAATGGTCGTGGCCCATGAAGAGGCCCCGAGGTTGTCCTCCCCAAGTCATGGGCCTGATTCAAAATAGAGGAAATAATGATGACGATATCTTATTACACAAAGCTCAGTGATGGGGTCTCTGAAGTCAGCAGCTTGCTGGCTCTAGGATTTGTTGAAGGCTGCCAGCACAGCCCAGATCATCTCTGTGGCGTTATGCTTTGTCCCTTCCACTTCGGGGTCCAGTTCTACAAGGTCCTTGGTGCGATTCATCGCCACATCGTACTTGTCATCTGTCAGACAGGAGAAGACATTCTCTAGCACGTCAGAGGAATGCGCCAGAACCAGGAGTGCCAGTGTTCGCCTGTCCATGCGCTGAGGGTCGTTCACCCACCGTTCTAGCACACTGTCTTGGAGTTTTTTTACTAGTCGCTGTTTCTCTGTTGTGTTGGTCACTGGGTGAGTGGTCATGTCGAACAGCAGGAAGTTCTGCTTCTCTGTGGTGAGAATACCCTTCTCCACCAGATTCTTGGCAATCCGCTCGCGCACATTTCTAAGCTGGTACTGTAATTTGAAGGGGTTCCACGTCTCACCTTTGAGAAAGAAACAGGGAAACAAATAGAAAAACCCAGCTTGTTATTTGAACTTCGTTTAAAAATTTAAAAGCACAATTTCCATCAATGAGGGAACAATGTCAACTCTTTTTTAAACTGTACTTTATGCCTTATGTGTTGGTTTTGACTCCAACTATAATTTACATTAAACAACTCTCAAAAGTTGTTCTCACACATACACGAATGTGCGTGCGTGCGCATGCACACACACATGCATGTGCGTGAGAAAACCTATCAGGGATTTCCATGCTAGTACTCACAGCATGTGTGCTTGGTATGTGTGTGGAGGTCAGAACTAGTTTTCTCCCTCTATCTTGTAGCTTCTAGGGATCAAACTCAGGTTGTGAAATTTGGTAGCAAGTACCTTTACTTGATAAAACCATTTTGACAGTCTTCCAGATTTTTTATTTTTGTCATAAATTTTTGTTGTTGTTATTATTTGTATTTATGTATGTATGCAGGTGTCCATAGAGGTCAATAGAAGGTGTTGAATATCCTGGAACTGAGTTAGAGATGGTTGTGAGCCACTGGGTTCTGGGAACTGAACTCATGTCCTCTGGAAGAGCAGGAAGCACTCTTAACCATTGAGCCATCTCTCCGACCCCTTATTTCAGTTCATATATAACTCTCTGTGATGTTGTTAATCATTTTTGGATGATCACTTTGGATGTGTGTGAACATGGATGTTAGAGAATAGCCTCAAGGGTCATCCTGCCCGACCTTACTCTTTCAGACAGGGTCTCTCATTTGCCTGGAGCTTGCCAAGAAGGCTGGTTTGGCTGGTCATCAAGCTAGCCTCCCCACTGGGATCATAAATGCAGATATCTGGCCTAGATTATTCATTCAAGCTCAAGTCCTTATGTTTGCAACACAAATAGTTTACTGATTGGGCTCTCTCTCTCTAGCATTTATTCATTTATTCTTGTATTTTTTTTTTTTTTTTTGCCATTCTCTTCAAGATATCAGTTTTTCTGGGATGACTTCTCTTCCATATCACATGTGTTCTAGCTGGGTTGGCAAAACTGAAAAGACTGAGTTTGCTTTGGCAGCACATATTCTAAAATTGGAATGATACAGAGAAGATTGGCATGGCCACTGAGCAGGGGTGACACGTAAATTTATGAAGCATTTCATATTTAAAAATAAAATATAATTGAGAGGACTAAGATCCCCTTCTCCTATTTATCAGGTGGAAGGCCTATCCAGGAGTCGTGGACTGGCAATTGGAGCTCAAACTGCCCCGTTTTAGCTTCTTTGAAGGGCAGAGGTCACTGACCAGAAAATGAAAGCCAAGAGGATGAGAGGCTGCTGCTCCACTAACAGCAGGACTAAAAGCCTGAAGGAAGGGTTCCACAGCTGTACCTGAGATGACCGCTTGATCAAGTGTAAAGAATCCTAAATCTAAATGTGTTGAAAACCATGGACATCTTGGTGCAGAACAAATTGCCAGGATGCTGAGAGAAAATATCAAAGGACAAAGCCTTCTTTTCAATTCTACAGGCTCTTCACACATGTAGTGTATTAATAAACATGTAGGCAAACACTCAGTGGTTACTCTTCATTGCTGACTTGATGCACAATCCCAGGAGAGGGCTGGCCAGAAGGTACAGCAAGTAAAAAGTGTTTGCTGTGAGAGTCTGGTGACCTGTGGCTGACCCCTGAAAGCTATGGTGGAAGGAAAGAATTAACTCCTGAAAGCTGTGGTGGAAGGAAAGAATTAACTCCTGAAAGCTGTCCTCTCACCTGCCCATGAGTAAGGGGCATGTTAGCATGTGCGCACACGCACACACACGCATGCACGCACACACACGCACACACGCACGCACATGTACGTACACGCACACACGCACGCACATGCATGTACACCCACACCCACACGCACGCACACACACACTAATAATAAGGGGCGACCCTTGAGATAGCTCAGTGGGTCAAGGTGCTTGCTGTCAAGCTGGACAATCTGAGTATGGACTCTGACCTGAATAGTGGGAGAAAACTGACATAAGTTGTCTTCTGACCTCCAGATGTGTAAGTGGTACATCCTTGTGCATACCCACATACCAACTATATAAATAAAACTTTAGTAACAATAAAAAGAAATTGCCTAGAAGGCATACCTCTGGCATGTCTATAAGGGCATATCCAAGAGGTTTAGCTGAAAATGAGACACCCATCCCTAGACATTGGATGTGTACCTGGTCTGAATAAAAGGAGACAAAGGAAAGTCTTCTGCACACCAGCATTCATCTCTCTGCTTCCTGCCTCCCACTCCCTATGCTATGCCTCCCCTGCTAGGATGGACAGTAATATCCTGATGTGGGATGTAACCTTCTGTATACATGTTGCTTTTATTGGTTGACGAATACAGCTATTTCAGCAAATGGCTTAGCAGAGTAAAGCCAGGTGGGAAATTCAGAGATATAGAGAGAGTAGGTGGAGTCAAGGAGCCGCTAGACAGTCGTTGAGGAAACAAGACATCTAAAAAATTAAAAAATGAGGTAATGCCATGGCTACATGGCAATACATAGACTATCTGGACAGAAGGAAAACAAAAGTACAGTCTCTGTTTATAGTATCCTGTAAAAACTTTCACCAAAATAAATAATAATTCTTCTTCTTCTTCTTCTTCTTCTTCTTCTTCTTCTTCTTCTTCTTCTTCTTCTTCTTCCTCTTCCTCTTCCTCTTCCTCTTCCTCTTCCTCTTCTTCTTTTTCTTTTTTTGAGACAGGGTTTCTCTGAAGCTTTAGAGCCTGTCCTGGAACTAGCTCTTGTAGACCAGGCTGGCCTCGAACTCACAGAGATCCACCTGCCTCTGCCTCCTGAGTGCTGTACAACTAATGTAGGTGGGTCTTCTTTCTATGTGTTGCTTTCATTGGTTAATTAATAAAGAAACTGCTCTGCCTGATAGGTCAGAACATAGGTGGGTGGAGTAGACAGGACAGAATGCTGGGAAGAAGGGAAGTGAGTCAGACACCATGCTTCTCCTACCCAAGATGGACGGTGGTTAGAATCTTCCCGGTAAGCCCCCACTTTGTGGTGGTACACAGATTATTAGAAATGGGTTAATCAAGATGTGAGAGTTAGCCAATAAGAAGCTAGAACTAATGGGCCAGGCAGTGTTTAAATGAATACAATTTGTGTGTTGTTATTTAGGGTGTAAAGCTAGCTAGGCGGTAACCGGGCAGGACAAAAAGCAGGCCTGCTCGCCTCATCACTACACGCCACCACCGCTTGGCTAAATGCATACTACTCTTGCAGGATTCCAGCACCGTGTCAAGTGGCTCATGACTGCCTATAACAACAGCTATACTCTCTTTTGGCCTTTGTAGGCATTGGCACTCACATGACTATTTCCACACACATACAGACACAAACTCATAATTAAAATAAAAATTAGAAAAACAATCTCAACAATGATATTGGAAGCTATATAAACCATACAGAAATTCTGGAGTTTGAGAGAAAAATAAACAAAATAAAAAATTTATTTAAAAGTTCAACAACAAAGCCAGGCGGTGGTGGTGCACACCTTTAATCCCAGCACTCGGGAGGCAGAGGCAGGTGGATCTCTGTGAGTTTGAGGCCGGCCTGGTCTACAAGAGCTAGTTCCAGGACAGGAGAAACCCTGTCTCGAAAAATAAAAAATAAAAAATTAAAAAAAAAAAAAAAGTTCAACAAAACTGAGCTAGTTGTTGAAACAATCGAGATTATGTAGTTTGAGGTGGGCATTGTGAAGAACACCTGTAACTCTAGCTCCTGGGTAGAAGAATCAGGAGTTCATGGTTATCTCCTGACACAGAGTAAGTCAGAGGCTACCCCAGACTATGTGAAATCTTGTTCAACAATACAAAATGAGGTTACATTGTCTGGAGAGAGCTTCAGAGAAATGTGAGGTGCACTTAGGACCTACACGTGTAAAAGTATAGAGAGAACGATGATGGAACAAAGGGGAGAGAAAAAAAAGCAGAATACTAAATCCCATATTTCATAAAAAAACACTTGCCTATACATTTTGAGCTCAATGAACCCCACACAGGATACATGTAGAGAGAATGATATCTAAGGCCAGGTACTAAGAAGCAATCTAGGAAGACAGCTTGAGAAAAATGACTTGTCACATCAAAGCTGCAGTGAGGTCAACAGCTGACTCAGTCAGAAGAACAGAAAAGTAAAATGATTACTTCAAAGCAATGACTGACAAAACTGTCAGCCAAAAGCCTTCTCTTCTCTTCTCTTCTCTTCTCTTCTCTTCTCTTCTCTTCTCTTCTCTTCTCTTCTCTTCTCTTCTCTTCTCTTCTCTTTTCTTCTCTTCACAACATCTCTCTATGTAGACCTAGCTGTTCTGAAACACACCCATCTCCCCCTCCTGAGTACTAGGATTGAAAGTGTGCCACCACACCAGGAATTACTTAATTTTTTTTTTTTTGATACAAGGTTTCAGAAGGTTGTACAAATGGGGCACTTGCCAACTAAGCCTGACTACCTCAGTTCAATCCCCTGACCCAGCTGGTAAAAGGAGAGAAGCACCTCCTCAGAGTTGTCCCCTAACCCCCAGGTGTGCACTACAGAGGCAGGGCTGGGGGACGGGCATTTACATGCATAAAAAACATAGCAAGAAAATTTCTTTTTTCCATGACAGGGTTTCTCTGTATAACAGCCCTAGCTTTCCTGGAACTCACTTTGTAGACCAGGCTGGCCTTCATAGAGATCTGCCTACCTCTGCCTTCTGAGTGCTGAGATTAAAGGCATGCATACCAAACTGAAAAAAGATTTAAATTGTACACAAATGTTTATAGTAGCCTAGGTCCCAACAGCAAACTCAAATATCCATCAGCTAAATGGCCAAAGAAATGTACACAAATTCTTGAAATATTAGCTGTAAAAGCAGACAATTCTGGGAAAGTCAAGACAGAAAGATTTTATCTATGTCAATGTCCTAGTTGTCATCTCAATAAATATTATTTTAGGGCTGGAGAGTTGGCTCAGAGGTTAAGAGCATTGCCTGCTCTTCCTAAGGTCCTGAGTTCAATTCCCAGCAACCACATGGTGGCTCACAACCATCTGTAAAGAGGTCTGGCACCCTCTTCTGGCCTTCAGGCATACAGACA
>NC_022022.1:2890710-2902223 GCF_000317375.1 Microtus ochrogaster
GTGTGTGTGTGTGTGTGTGTGTGTGTGTGTGTGTGTGCACTCTTGTGGGCATGTGCACTTCCAAAGGGACCAGAGAGGGCATCAGATTCTTTGGAGCTAAAGTTACAGGGGTTCAGGATCTGAACCTGCATCCTCTTTGACAGCAGTAGTCTTTCTAACCATTGAACCATCTCTGCAGACTCCCAAGTTTTACTTTAGTTTCTTATGTACATGTTTTTTGAGGAAGGTTATTGGGAAATGAACTCATTTTTTGGTGTTTTTGAAATGGCGTTTCCAAATGTAGCCTAGATTGGCCTTGAACTATCAGTAATTCTGCCTCGGCCTCACATTTCACTTGTATTTTAATAAATAAAGCCTGCCTGAAGATCAGAGGGTAAAACAGCCACACTAGTAAGCTTTACAGACACATACCTATAATCTCAGGAGCCACAGTAGTTTGCCATAGAAACCGGGTGGTTGCACGCCTTTAATCCCAGCACTAGAGAGGATTATAAATGGGAGGAGACAGCTCTCACACACAGTCTCATTCTGAGATTCCTGAAGGCAGGATTGCCATTTTGGACTGAGGCAGAGGTAAGAGCCAGTGGTTGGCTGCTTTGCTTTTCTGATCTTCAGGTTGAACCACAAGTTGTGTCTCTGAGTTTTTATTACTTGTGCTATACAAATGCTAGGGTTATAGGTATATACCACCATTTTTGGCTAATAGAGATTTTTTAAAAAGTTTAATAAACTTTAAAAAATGCTTATTTTAAAAAAGGGTTGGTAAAATAGTTTGGCAGGTAAAAACGCCTAATATTTGAGTGAATACTGGGAGACCATATAAAAGATGGAAGGAGAGAACTAATTCTAAAATGCTGTCCTTTGATCTGTACATGTGCACGCTCACAAGTCAGTCCACATACACACAATGCATAAAAAATATATAAATACAACGTTTCTTGGAAAGGTCTGGGGATAAAGCTCAGTTGGTCAAGTGCTGCCTGGCATCCTTGAAGTCCTGGATTTGATTCTTAGCACCTCATGAACTAGGGTGATGGTTTATGCCTATAATCCCTGCATTTGAGAGGCAAAGGCAATAAGACTAGAACTTCAAGGTCATCCTTGGCTACATAGCAAGTTGGAGGCCAACCTGGGACATATGAGATGCTGTCTCAAAAAAGGTTCCTTGGGGGCTTGGCTCAGCGGTTAAGAGCATTGCCTGCTCTTCCAAAGGTCCTGAGTTCAATTTCCAGCAACCACATTGTGGCTCACAACCATCTGTAATGAGGTCTGGTGCCCTCTTTTGGCCTGCAGGCATACATGTAGAAAGAATATTGTATACATAATAAATAAATAAATATTTTAAAAAAGTTCCTTGGCTGGATAAGGTGGTGCACACCTCACACCTTCTGTCCCAGCACTTAAGAGGTGTATCTTTTTGAGTTTGGGGCTCAAAATTCCCAGCCACCTAGTGAAGAACACTGTTAAGCTGTATCTATCTATATTTTCAGTAGCAGAGACACTAAAGCAGGAGGATTCAGAGTTCTAGGCCACCTCAGTTTATACAGTGAGATCCCACAAAATAAAACAGTGAAGAGTTCTCATAGGCTGAATGTGACAGCACATGCTTGTCCCATACTTGGTACTTGATGGACAGAGGATCAAGAGTTCAAGGCCAGCCTGGGCTGTATGAGGTTCTGTAGGACTGCGGCTGATAAGCCGATGTGCTTGGAAAGCTGTAGGTGCTAGTTAACCACTTACCATACCTAGCATGCTGCACTTCTCTACTTTCCCTCTAACCTTACGAGTAGGCTAAGATGATCAAGGGTGGGATTTGGGCATTATTTTTAGCCATCTCACCAGTGAGTAGCTCTATCCATGTCTGGACAGTTTCTGTTGGCTCAGTTGCTTTGATGTGTTTGAGAGTTTCATCCAGCAAAACATCACCTGTTGGGTTGTCTGACTTTAGCAGGACCTTAATGAAACAGAGAACACTGTTTACTCAGATGAAAAAGCCTTCAGTGTACAATATACACACTGCTGGTTAAAAGGTGGGAGGAAGCAGAATATACTGCCCATGTCATGGAAGAGTTTAATATGTAGTATGACTTCATAGTAGAAAGATAAAATTACATTTGAAGTGGGACCTAGTAGTAAATGCTATAAGTAAAATGGACAAAACATTCCATAGTATCTTTCTGAGTTTGGAAAACCTCCTTGTGAAACCACTAATAAAGACAGGAAGTTCAGAAAAGTAAGTTAATTTGGGTGAATGTTACCAAGCCTGGCTTTTGATTTCTTTGGGATAGCCAAGTTGAAATGTCTAGCTAATAATTAGTATGTTCCTGGAAGCTAAAGCTAAAGAAATGTCTACAAATTTGGAAGTGAATTTCCTGGAGGTAATAGACACAGCTAAAGAAGTAAATGGCATTTCCAAAAGGCTAGAAAAATCAGGCTGGGGGCTGGAGAGATGGCTCAGAGGTTAAGAGCATTGCCTGCTCTTCTGGAGGTCCTGAGTTCAATTCCCAGCAACCACCTGGTGGCTTGAAACCATCTGTAATGAGATCTGATGCCTTCTTCTTGCCTGCAGGCCTACATATAGACAGAACACTGTATATATAATAAACAAATAAATCTTTACCAAAAAACAAAAAGAAAGAAAGAAAAAATTACCTAACAGGATACAAACTGATACTTGGCTATTAGGAATGGAGAAGTAAAGGCCAAATGCAGTCATGATTTCCTCAATCTACATAATATTTTATTTCATACATAGAGAGAAAGATAATCAACAGTATCCTAAATGTGACTTTTCCATGTTAGAAAAAGACAAAACTGGGCTAGAGAGATGGCTCAGTGGTTAAGAGCACTGCCTGCTCTTCCAGAGGTCCTGAGTTCAATTCCTGACAACCACATGATTGCTTACATCTGTAATGAGATCTGGTGCCCTCTTCTGGTCTGCAGGCACACATGCAGCCAGAACACTGTATACATAATAGATAAATAAATCTTCAAAAAAAAAAAAAAGACAAAACCAGATTTCTTTGATTCACTAAACATATCTAATTTTTTTTCCCTATAAGATAACTAAATCGGTGCTGGAGAAATGGCTCAGCGGTTGACAGCACTGGATGCTCTTCCAGAGGACCCAGGTTAAATTCCCAGCACCCACATGACAGCTCACAACTGTCCAAAACTCCAGTTCCAGGGTATCTGACACCTTCACACTACTGTACAGAAAAATAAGATTGAATAAATTACATAACTAAATCAACCAGACAATGAGACAGCTGAGCCAGTGTTTATCTTATCTAAGTATTCAAATTTTCTTTTATGTATATGAGTGTTTTGCCTATATGTATGTACTCTGTGCACCACAGATGTTCGAGTGTATACATTGCTTGTGGAGGCCAGAACAGGCTAAGATCCCTAGAATTGGAGCTAGAGATAGTTATTAGCTGCCATGTGGGTGTTGGGAACCAAACCTGGTTCCTCTGCAAGAACAAAAATGCTAAAATAAACCATCTCTTCAGCCCTCAAATATTCTTATTCTTTCAAAATGTACTGTTGGTATTTGACTCTCCACAATTTAGAGGATATTGTACCTTTCTGTCTAGGAGTCGCTTCTTACGCATGGTGGGAGGTTCCAGATAGATTCGACCCCGCATGGCCAGCTCTATCAAGATGCCTCCTCGAAGCCCAGAGGATATACAATCATTCCAGAAAGATGTGTAGCCCTAGGAGAGAGAAAAGAAAACAAAGAATATTCTGAAAGTAATACTGACTTTCAGCCAGTACCTTAAGAATAAGGTGTGATATTTTTGATTCCTTTCACATCATACTGCATGAACTCAAAGCAAGGTACAGAATAAGATGAGGGCATGTTGTGATGCTGTTTGATCAGTGCTTGGGACGGAAGACAGGGCCTTACAAATACTAAGAAGTGCTCTACGACTGGGCCCCAATCCTAAACCACCAGAATATTTCATTAGTCACTGAAATCTAATTTTTATTATATTTATTTTTGTTTATTCTACATCAGTACCATGGTGAGTCTACAGAGGTCAGAGGACAATTTGGGAGTTAGTTCTCACCTTCCACTATGTAGGCTCTGGGGATTAGGCTTGGCGGCAAGCGCCTTTCTCTGTTGAACTATTTCATCAATTGCCTTAATCTAAACACTCAACGTACTATTTTTTGTCTGACTTTTGAGTTATTTAGTGACTTTCTATGACTTGATATTTCTACAACAATTGGCATGTCAAACTTTGATTTCAATTGAGAAGTGCTCTGGTTTGAAATAAATATTTTTCTTACATTTATTTATCTGTTTATAGGGTGAGGTATAGACATGCAGAGGTCTAAGGACAACTTTTAGGAGCTGGTTCTCTCCTTTCACCATGTGGGTCCTGAGGACCACATAGATTGGTACTAAATTGCCTCTCCACACTGAACCATCTTCATGGCAGGAGTTTTGGTTGGAAAGGTTTGCAAAATGCCCTGAACTGCAGAGCAGTACACAGGAAAGGTAGAAATGAAAGCACAAGCTACGTCTATTGTTTTGTTGTTGCTCTTCCTAGAGATCTAAGTGTAACGAGTCTTTCTCTGCCCGCCAGCTAGCTTCCAAATAATGACACGGAGACTTCTTTTAATGATGAAAGCTTGGCCTGTAGTTTAGGCTTGTTCCTAACTAGTATAATAAATTAATCCATATATATATATATGATTTATTTATTATGCATATACCATTCTGCCTCTATGTATGTCTGCATGCCTGAAGAGGGCACCAGATCTCTTACAGACGGCTATGAGCCACCATGTGGCTGCTAGGAACTGGACTCAGGACCTTTGGAAGAGCAGCCAGTGTGCTCAGTCTCTAAGCCATCTCTCCAGCCCTAATCCATTTATATTAATCTACATTCTATGGAGTTACCTCTCTTCCATCTTGCACCTCCTGTTTCCTCTCCATGTCTCTTGGCATCCTGTGTACCTAGATTCTCCTCCTTTTCCTTTCTTTCCCTGGAAATCCTGTCTATACCTCCTGCCTAGCTATTGGCTGTTCATCTTTTTACTACATCAATCACAGCAAATACATTTCACATAGTATACAAATATCCCACAACATCTAGGTATGCATTACTTGCAAACTTTCCCTGTCCCTTCGGGTGTGCATGTATACTGTGACTGAACTCAGGGCTGTGTACATTTTAGCTACATCTCCACCTCAACAAACTATTCTGATGCAGACACTGGACAAACCATCAATTAGTTAAGGGCCCTGGGTATGTTACTTGACCTTTCTGAAATTAATGTCTTTATAGGTAAAACGGGGACACTAATACCTATTTTTATAACTTGTTGTGAGGACTCAATAAAATGAACTATTTGAGGAAGGGGTCGAGTATAGGGCATGAACTACAAAAATACATGTTAGTTATCTTTTCTGGGAGATACAGGGAATACACGAAGATGTAAGACAGCTACTACATAAAGGAGCCAAGAATCTAGCTGAAAACTTAAATAAAAGCTGAACTGAAAGAATAGAAGAGACAGACTTATTAAACACTGATAAAAGTTTAGTTTGTATGACAGTTCTCTAAGTATAAGTCACACAGGCATCAGAGCACAGAAAGTTTAGTTTGTATGACAGTTCTCTAAGTATAAGTCACACAGGCATCAGAGCACAGAAAGGCTGAGGCTACAGGCCCTGAGCTGGGGATTAAAGGGTAGGTTTAATTCCTTCAAGAAAACCATCCAACTCCTATTCTTCACTATAAATAACAGAGATCTCAGATACATTTATGGAGATCAAGTTCAAGGGCTTTGTTTTTGTTTGTTGCTGCTGTTTGTTGAGATGGGTTTTACGTAATGGAGGTTGGCTTTGAACTCCTAATTTTGTTTCTATCTCCTGGTGCTGAGATTATTTAACTCAAAGTTTTAAAGAAAAATTCTGAGATCCAAGCTGGGTAGGGTCAGGCTTTGAACTTCCAAATAAAAGGCAAATAATCCTGAAGGCTTTGATGGAGGAGTTATGGTTAGCATCGAAGGATTAATCACTATAAACTGCTCCGTGGCTGGTGAGAGGCTCAGCAGGTTGGAGCGAGTATTGTTGCCAAGCCAGATGATTTGAATTCCAGCTCCACAACCCATGCGGTGGAAGGAGAATCAACTCCCAAAGATTGTCTTCTGACTGCTGTATCTCTTACACCAAAATAAATATAAAAGACTGAACTGTATTTGTATGTGTGAGAATATACACATGCACATACTATAATGCCTATGAAGAGAACAACTCTCAGAATCACCTCTCCTCCATGTGGGAACCCTGGAATCAAATTCAAAGCAGCAGGCTTGGCAGCAAGTGCTTTTACCTGTTAAACTATCTTGCTAATCCTCATTTTAAAACTTTCAAAGCTGGGCATGGTGGCACATGACTGTAACCCCAGAATTTGAGAATTGAAAGCAGGAAGGTCAGGCATTCAAGGTCATCTCTCAGCTATATAGCAAGTCTGAGGCTAGCATCAGCTACCTGACAAACTGTCCTATGTCTAGATATCTTTGAATGACTCTACTCAGTTTTCAGGATTGAGTCTAAATCAAACCAAAAGGCTGCTGGCTAGTCTCCTCTCTAGCCTCTACTTCTTTATTTGGTTTTTATTTATTTAAAGATTTATTTATGTATGTCAGGTAGTGTGGTGCACACCTTTAATTCCAGCACTTAGGAGTCAGAGGCAGGCAGATCTCTGTGAATTTGAGGCCAATCTGGTCTACAGAGCTAGTTCCAGGACAGCTAGGGATATTCTATAAAGAAACCCTGTCTCGAAAAACCAAACAAAATCATCAACCAAAAATGGGGTTGGGGAGATGGCTCAGCAGTTAAGAACACTGGTTGCTCTCCCAGAGTTCAATTTCCAGCACCCACATGGCAGCTCACAACTGTCTGAAACTCCAGTTCTAGAGGATCTGACACCCTCATGACAGATATATACGCAGGCAAAACACCAATGTACATAAAATAAAAATCATAAATGAACAAACCCCTCAAATAAGCAAAGATTTATTTATGTGTCTTAGTGTTTTGCTTGTTTGTATGCATGTGTACTATGTGCATACCTAGTGCCTACACAAGTCAGAAGAGGGCATGAGACCTCCTGGAACTGGAGCTATGGATGCGTGGGAGGTGGGTACTGAGAACCAAACCTTTGCAGGAGCTATAAGTCCTCTCAATGCCTGAACTATGTCTCTAGCACCTACTTAGTTATATTTGAGACAGGGTCTAATGCAACTTAGGCTGGCCTCAAACTATGTAGCCTAAAAGTTTCTTCCTATGCCGGGCATGACGGTACACACCTTTAATCTTACCTACAAGAGAAATTCTGTCTAAAAAAAAAAAAAAGTTTCTTCTGCGTCAATGTCCAGAGGCAGGAGCCACCATCCTAACTATGCAGTTTTTATAGTCCTGAGGATCCTGTCAAGGCTTCATTCTTACCAACAGTTGCTCTCAGGTCTCTCTCTTCTGGATCATTATATTTTAGCCATCATCAATTATTTTAAGTGTTTTTCTATTTATGTATGTATGTATGTATGTATGTATGTATATATGTGAGTGGTTTTCTTTTTTTTTTTTGAGTGGTTTTCTTATATGTATGTTTGGGTACTATGTGCATGCCTGCTGCCCACAGAGGTCATAGGAGGGTGCTGGATCTCCTGGTTGTGAGCCACCATGTGGGTGTTGGGAATTGAACCCAGATCGTCTGGAAGAGCAGTCAGTGCTCTTAATTGCTAGGCCATCTCTCTAACCCCACATTTTGCTATATATTTTTAACAATTTTATTTATATTTATCAATTGACTTTTCCCCCCTTGAAAGGGTCGTGCTATACAGATCAGGATATCACATTTTCTGTGTAACATTCTTCTAATGTTGTTTCTCTCTACACTCTATCATCTGGGTTATGTCCCTTACCTGAGTGTGCCTACACTCCTTTTCTAACCTCCATTATTTCATGATTAGCCTGTTTGTTCTTACTGTACCTTAAGAGAATATCTTTGCTGGACATGGTGATGTATGCCTTTAATCCTAGCACTTAAGTGAATCTTTATGAGTACAAAGCCAAGCCTGATGCAAGAGAGAGAGAGAGAGACAGACAGAGAGAGAGAGACAGAGAGACAGACAGAAGCAATGACATCCTTTATGATATTATCTGCCCAATAAATTATTTTTCCCATAGAGGTAGGGATGAAACCTAAGGCACAAACTTTCAATCATAAAATTATGAATTCAAGAAGTGTTTGTTAGGGTTGAGCATGGTGGCACACATACTTGGAAAATGGAAAGATCAGTAATTGAAGGCCAGCCTGGGCTACATGAGATGATGTGTCAAAAAAATCTGAAGTAGTAAAAAAGCAAGTAAGCAAATACGTTAGCTTGCAAAAACCTCAGCTAAAGTCATAAACATTCATAAGACATCTCTGCCTGAGATATTTGACCCAAGACGGGGTTACTTTCCTCTCCTGCCCAAGTCATGCCCACCCCAGGGACACACTTGATTCCTCTGTAAGGAGGGTATAGAGTACTTTTCAGCTTAATATTTGATTTTTATGCAATTTAGCTACTCACTTAGATTGTTAAACGATAATTTACTTCAGAACAGACGGTTGATTCAGGCACAGCATATATAACCCTAACAGGTGTGCAAACATCATGACTAGAGTTAACTGGAGGGAAGTTTTCCGTGTCCATTTCTTCCTTGCCACACGTAGCTTCTGTTCCAAGGACAATTCAGATTGCCAGTAGAATTACAGAAGAGAAACACTGTAAATAAGGACACAGTGCAACCAGGATGTAGATTTTTTGTTTGTTTTGAGACAGTGCAGGTTAACCCTGAATTCACTATAGTTGAGGTTAACTCTGAACGGAGCCTACCAGTGTTTCTACTCTAGAATGCTGGATTATAGGTATGCACCACTACTTACTGGTGATTGGACTCGGGGCTTTGTGAACACTCAGCAAAGACTCTTACCAACTGAGTTATACTCTAGGCTCGTAAGAACTCTAAATATAACTCTTACCCATCATAGCATCTCAAAACATCTAGACTCTCCAAATGAGTCATTAAACTCATTAATGTGCATTAGAAAAAGGTGTAAAAACATATTTAGTTTAAAAATTAAAAGCACCATGGAACTGTAACATCAGTTTAGAAAAGATAATGACTGAGGAAAAGAAAAGGGGCAGGCACATGTCCCATCAATGAGGACCACAGATGACAATTCAGTCCATCATATAATTTACTAGGGTAAAATCTTAGAAGAGAGCACATTTGTGTCATAAGCAGATGGAGAGTAGCCTGGGGGAAAGGAAAATATCGTTCCTTACATTTCCAAGGCTCTTTTCTCTTCATAGTATACAGATTGGTGAAATCTCAAACTACCCATACCAAAGAATCTGTGTTAAAAGGCCAATGCTTTGGTATGCCCGAGCAAAAAGAACCACCAAACACAAAGGTCACCACCGAATCACTAAAATAGTTACAAATATGAGGAAGAAAAAAGAAAATATTTTGGGGCTTCTAAGAAAGAAAGGGAATTGCACACTACCTCAGTACTAGTTGGGGACCATCCCAGGACACCTGACAGGAGAACTACTGTTTGGGGTGAAGGGTTGAGACAGGGGCTCACTTGTAGCCCAGGCTAGCCTTGTATTTATTATTCAGAATAGGCTGCAATGGACAACTATCTCACTACCTCTAACTACTGAGTGCTGAAATTTCAGGCATATAACACAATACCTGGTCAGAATGAGATCTTTGGGTAGTAATTTTGTTTTGTACTGAAAATTAGGGAATTTTTAAAAAGAAAGAGCCCACATTAAAACATATCATTTAAAAAGTAAAAGCCTAAACTAGGTATGGTGGCCCAGAACTTTAATCCCGGAATTTGGAAGACAGAGACAGAGAGATCTCTAAGTTAGAGACCAGCCTTCTCTATATTGTGAGTTCTAGGCCAACCAGACAGCTAGGGCTACACAGAAAAACCCTGTCTTGACCACCCCCTGCAAAAATAAAAGAAAAAAGAAATTTCCTTCAGGTGACTATTATAAATATTTTAGTGAGTAATTTTTTATAATTTAGCATATGTTTGTATACCAAAAAAGAAGAAAGGAATGCTGGGCATGGAGCTTAGTTGGCAGGCTGTTGTCTAACATGTAAGAAGCTTGGGTTTGAGTCCCAGCACTGAATAAAAAAATAAAAACAAACTGGATTCGGGTTCTTGCTTGTAATTCTAGTGCCTGCGAAGTAGGAGCACTGGAAAGTCAAGGTCATCTACCCTGTGATTTTGAGACTAGCCTGGTATAAACGAAAACTGAAAACCTGTCTTTAAAAAAAATAAGAGATGAAAAGAAAGGTAATATTCTTTTGTCAGTGTGTTTCTAAATAAACTCCTAAGAGAAGGATTTTAGTTAAAGACTATACACATATATGATAATTTTGCTACTGTAAAAAGCCTGAGCAATAGGAGTCCATTCATATGAAGAGTAAACACTTAAGGCGGAATTTTCAATTAGTCAAGTATTCAAAGTGCCCTTCCTTAGTCAAACATCCTGGAAGACACACCTTAAAACAACCAAGAATGTTACCTATCTTAAAGAGTTGGCAGTTGAGGGTGGCAAATGTTAATGAGGAAGAAAAGGAAAAAAAAAAAGCCAAAAACTAAAGCACCATTAAAAACCAGGCACCCAGCTAAGGATGGTGGTGCTGCTCCTCTACAACCCCAGCACTGGAGACTGGGGGCAGAATGATCAAGGTCACCATGGCTACAGAGATCAAGATCAGAAACAACCCCACACAACAGAGGCTATCCTGAGCTGTATGGTGATTTCCAAGACAGTGAGACCATTTAAAAAACCCAAATCTAACTGGGGCTGGAGAGATAGATGGCTCAGTAGTTGAAAGAACCTGAGGTAGATCCCAGCACCCACAGTTGTAACTCCAGTCTCCAGGGATCCAACACCCTCTTCTGGCCTCCACAGGCACTGCACACACTTGGTACAAAAACATAATATGCAAGCAAAACACCCATATACATAAATTAAAAGTTAAAAAAATATTTTTAACCCTCATTCAAATTTTATAAAATGCTTATAATAAAGTTGAATGTGCTGGGAAGGTAACATAATTCAATCATCTCTACTTGAAAGCAGGATTCTTTTCTTTTCTTTTTTTAAATTCTGATAGAGGGTTTGGCTATGTAACTTGTGTTTGGCCCGAACTCACTATGTAAAACAGGCTGGCCTTTAACATGCAGACAGCTGGGACTACAGGAACTCTGCTATGAGCTCCCCAATGAGGATGCTCAGAACAAAACTCAAGTCACCTGGAAAAGCAGTATGGCTCTAAACTGCTGAGCCATCCCTCCATCTCTGATTATTGGTTTTGATTATCAATTTGACATAATCTAGAATCACCTGTGAAGACCCACCTTGAGTGGCACTATTAGGAAGAAAATTCTGAAGTCTTTTTTTTTTTTTTTTTT
>NC_022022.1:2902323-2909603 GCF_000317375.1 Microtus ochrogaster
TGTAGACCAGGCTGGTCTCGAACTCACAGAGATCCGCCTGCCTCTGCCTCCCGAGTGCTGGGATTAAAGGCGTGTGCCACCACCGCCCGGCTTTATCTTAATTTGGAATCATATATTTTAAAACAGTATGTATTTTAGAACTGGGAGGAGTCAGGCAGTGGTGGCACACACCTTTAATCCCAGCAATCTGGGGTAGAGGCGGGTGGATCTCTGTGAGTTCAAGGCCAGCCTGGTCTATAAGAGCTAGTTCCAGGACAGGCTCCAAAGCTACAGAGAAACTCTCTGTCTCGAAAAAAAAACAAAACAAAACAAAAAAAAAACCCCAAAAAACAAACAAAACAAAACAAAAAAACAGGACTGGGAGGAGGACCCAGGAGAGGCTCTAAGGAAGGAGCTTAAGCTTTATTCTCCTACTGTCAAAATAGGACTTTGCTCTCTGGCTCATTTCCTTGGATTTTAAAGCTGGATATAATAATGAAGACAAAGTTCTTCTTCTTTAATGGCCCATGTAAAGTGCACACACCAGGGCAAATGAGCCCTTCTAATATACTTGCACTATTCACAACAGGTAAGACTCAGGGTTCATTCTACACAACCAGGAAACCAAAAGGAAAAAGCAGGTAGAGACCTAAAAATTAGACTTTTAATTTTTAAAAAATTTTCATTACAAAAAACTTTTTGGGATAGGTCTCATGTAACATGTGCTGACCTCAGACTCCCTCTGGAGACGAGGACAATCCTAAATTTCTGATCCTCCTTACTCGACTTCTCGTGTGCTCTGGGATTGCAGTACTTAGGGTCAAACCAAGGGCTTCCTGCATACTAAGCAAGAACTTTATCGACTGACCTGCATTCCTAGCCCAAATTTTGGTTAACTGAGATAGGGTCTTGCTATGTAGCCCTGCCTGAGCTTCCCAAGTGAGCAACCACACTTGACTCTGAAGTGCAACTGTCACCAGGAGGGGCAGTGAGATGGCTCAGTAGGTAAAGGTGCTTTACCATCAAGTCTGACAACTTAGATTTCATCCCTGGGACCCACATAGTGGAAGGAGATAACCACACACACTCTAAATAAATGTAAACAAAAATATCATCAGAGGGTAAGAGAACCAACTTTCATAAATTGTTCTCTAACCTCCACATGTACACTGAGGAATGCTCACATACTCATGTGTACACACAAACAATATACATACAACTCACACAAACTAATTGAAAAAATTTAAAAAATTATCACCAAGTTAAAATTAATAGGTTCACTTCTCTTACAGGTATATATATATATTTTTCTGAGACAGAATTTCTCTGTAGCCTTGGATGTCTTGGAACTGGATCTTTAGACCAGGCTGGCCTTGAACTCACAGAGGCCCTCGGGCTCTTAAGTGCTGGGGTTAAAGGTGTGTACCACTACAGGTGGATCCCCTTTCATATTTGAGACAAGGTTTCAAATTATCAAGTACCTCAAGTTATCCTTGAACTCAGTATGTGGGTGAGATAACTTTGAACTCCTGATTCTCCTGCCTCCACTTCCCCAGTGCTGAAATTATAGAGGTATACCATCAATCCTGGGCTAAAAAATATTATTTCTACTTTAAGAAACTCAGTCATCATTTATAAAACAGATAGTCACAAATATTCCTTGTTTTTAATTTGCTTTTTTAATTTTGAGATAGTGTCTTACATATAGCCCTAATTAGCCTATAACTAATTAGGTAGATCAGGCTGGCCTTGAATTTATGGAATGCTCTTGCCCTTATCTCCTTAATACTGGGCTTACAAGTGTGTGCTACCGTAACCTGCTGTTGTTTTTGTCTTTTAAGATTCGCAGACAGGTGGTAGGGGTGCACGCCTTTAACTCCCAGCACTCAGGAGGCAGAGGCCGAAGCAGGCAGATCTGTGAGTTCAAGGCCAGCCTGATCTATAGAGCAAGTTCCAGGACAGCCAAGTATATACAGAAAAACCCTATTTAGAAACAATAACAAAAGACTTCTTTTCCAGGCTCAAGAAAACTTGATTGAATGTGCCTCTTTCTCACTTTAATAAGAAATCATTACTCTATCATAAAACCGAGCTGAAAAACTACAAGTACTAACACTATATTATCCATATCTGTTCTTCATAATTTTGCAATTAAATTATACTTCAAATAATTATATTTCTTGATTTTACTTTGTAGATATTCTATTTAAAAAATTTTTTTTTTATTATTTATTGTGTATATTGTATTCTGTCTACATGCATGCCTGCACACCAGAAGAGGGCATCAGATCTCATTCTAGATGGTTCTGAGGCACCATGTGGTTGCTGGGAATTGAACTCAGGACCTCTGTCAGAGTAGCCAGTGCTCTTAACCTCTGAGCCATCTCTTCAGCCCCCTTTGTAGATATGCTTTCCCATGTTCCTCCATTTCCAATGTGGCTGGAGTTTACTTCCTAAAACATTCTAAGATTTGTGTCTTTGAGCTAAACTTAGCTAATGACATTACCTCTTTATCTTTTAGTCCTAGGAGCAATACTTCTTCCATAAGAGTGAGGCGGATATCCTTAGAGTCTCCAGGGTCTTCATTATCTGGACTCCTTTCTTGATTCGTGTCTTCCTCGCTTTCTACTTTCTTTTCAGAGCTCTTACTGACTTCAGTTCGACGGGTCCGGTGAGTTAATGTGGTCATTCTCACCTTGTTTATGGAGAGATGTGAAAAATCTGTGTGTGTTTTAGTAAATAAATATAAGTCCACAGAAGACCTACACATATACACACACACACACACACACGCACGCACGCACACACGCAGACACTATGCATCTGGGAAAATATAGAAGTGCAAACACAGAACAAGGTAGTAAATAGAAACACTGGATAATATGCTCTCTTTTTCAAAGCATAACAGCTTAAATTCCAAAAAGCAATGATAGTGATCACCAGTAATTTAAAAGCCCATCAGAAATGGCCATCTTTTCAGGGAGATTAGTTCACTTATAACCCAAGACGGAATTTTTACCACTATTACTCCTCTTTCCTAAAATGGGTCCCCAAGTTAAACACGATGGAATAGCAAAACTTCATGAGCATGTGGCCCTGAATACAAATCATTTATAATTTCTATAAACAGTTAATGGCACACTGTGAAACATATACAAAAATATAGAAACAAAACCCCACATTTTAATATTTTAAAATTATTTTGTGCACAATATTTGTGGGTAGGGTACCATTTTCACATGTGGAAGTCAGAGGACAACTTTTTGGAGCCCTCGCTCCTACCTTTACACAGGTTCTGCAGATGAACTGAGGTTTCTTGGATTGTGCAGCAATTGCCTTTACCCACTTAGTCATCTCTCCATGCCTATGTTTTAATATTTTCTTTTTAAGATTTATTTTGTTTAAGTTTTTTGCCTGCATGTATGTCTGTGTACTGCATGCATGCCTGGTGCCTGAGGAAGTGGTGCTAGGAATCAAACTTGGGTCCTTTCTAAGAACATATGCTCTTAACCACTAAGTCAATCTCCAGCCATATTTGCTTTCTTCTATCATAACAACTCATTTCATGAATTCATTTTGGAAATCACTAGAGTATATAACACTTAAGTGAATATCAAGTATAGTAATTTAACATCCTTTTTCTATCTGGCTATCTTGTGAATACACAAATAGCTACAACAACAACAAAAAAAAACACCTCAGTAAGACTGTTAAAAGATTATTGAATTCTCAAAAGAAAATGAGACTGGAATGTGACTCAGTGTTATTGCATGTGTTAGAATAGAATGTACAAGGTCCTAAGTGCCATTCCCAGCAATAGGGAAAAAAAATCAGAGCATACACTTTTTTAAATTCAGTATTACATTTCAAATCACCTGCAATAAAGCTTAAAGTTAGCATATTTTATACAAATGGAAACATTAATATTTATCATTAAAAATAAGTACTTAATATCAGCAATTATACATTCTTGAAATCAAAAGAATAGTATTTAATAGGTGCTATGGCTGTGCCTAGTTCTACTCTATAACATTTTTATAAGGGTGTCTTGTTTTTTTTCTGCCTCTGATCCTTATTATTCTGGGGTTCTCTCCCTTTTCCTTTCCTAACTAAATGTTGCCCAGCCTTTGAAAGCCTACAAAGACTCACTGAGAGGCCTTAAGGTGAATATCTCTCCATTATGCATATGGCCCAAGCTTAGAACTGATTTCTCTCTCAGCTGTACTCCAACAGAAATTTATTTATACTTACTCCCTTTAAATATTTATTATAGTCTCTCTTTTGTTATGGCTTATGTTAACTTAAACTTCTTGAGGGCTGGGATATTGTCATCTTGACAATATCTCCATTATATTCTCCATAGCAACTAGTACAATATCTTTAACGTTGTAACTGCTCAATAAATATACACTCATTAAAATGGATACTCAGGGCTGTGATAATTAAAAATAGAGATATGCACCAAGTATCTTACAAATAATTCGTAAAAGGGTCCACTTCAAATATAATTTTCGGTGGAAAGAAAAGTGAAGAAGGAACAGAACACGGAATAATGCCTTAGGGTACTAATTCTATTTGGCATTGAATCGGGGTTATTTACAAACCCAACCCAAGAAACTTAACATCCTCATGAGAATGGAGACAATTTTCTTTGAGGAATTTATCATCTTCCCGTGGACACTTATTAGTTAAAATTACCCTATTTGAAGACATGGAGACCAACAATACATAACTAAAAACCACCCTTTCTCTCTAAAGTAAAACACTGAGCAGCTTGTTGGACGTTAAGAAGTGTTATTTTCTGTTCCTTACCTGACGTTGCTCCGGGGCTGCAGTGGGACGTAGGCTGCAGTTCGCACTCTATTTTTGGAGGGCACCTGTTTCCCTCCTTACCCCAGTCCGGTACTAGTAGGTGAAAAACTTCTCAGCCACGCAGAGAGTACAAACTTCCTGATCCTTCGATGCAGAGCAGGAATAACACATCAGCTTCCTCAGGATCACTAGGCAACCTACCTTGGTGCTTCTTCATTGGACCAATCAGAACCCCCCAAGGTTGAGTCTAGCCAATCGGAGCCTACGAGGGGAGGACCTCCAGGCTATTGTGTTGCGATCCAGACAAACATCACCAAAAGGAGGCAGGTTTGGGTTCAACCTGACAGCTGGTCAATCCAATGAAGGAACCTCGGTGGAGGCCAGGAAAAGACTGCGCCCAACCCCAATGAAATTACCCAATCAAAGTATCCCGTGAGACAACAAATGCTGCCAATCACGGAAGGATTCCGTTGGGCCATTTCAGTTGTAGCAGGTGTGCTTTTGTGGCTTTCTGTAGTATTGGCACGACTGGGTAAGAAATGTTGGCATCCATGCAATAAGGCTAAGAGTAAATCCCTCCCTCCGCCCCGCCCCCGCGCCTCGATATCTTAACCCAGACTCTAGAAAAACCTGATCTGACCAGTTTGTGGACGTTATACCCTGTTTACACTAAACAGGATGGGTACATTCCTACCGTCAACACATAATAATAGCCCTATGGGGCACTTTGATAATCCTGTGTCTACTTACTGTATGTTTTGGAATATGGCTGCTGAAACTACAAGACACAAACAAATCAAATTTAAGTCTTCCTTTTCTGAAGCAAAAGAAATTAATGGCAAGGATGGAGCTAGGTCCCATCAAAGCAATCGCTCAGGCTACCGCTCAAAGTTCTAAGTGTGTTCCAAGATAATACTTAAATTCTCTCAAAATTAAGAGCTAAACACACTCTGCTAATTAAATAAAAATTAGAAGCTACGAAAGAGCCTGCACATTGAGTATCTTAATCATGCTAGTGAAATGTCTTTTATTAGCCATTGCTTTCGGTCATCTTTTTGTCCTAAATACATGCTTAAAAGGTGAATGTCATATATCATGTTAATAACACACTATATCCCAAGGCCAGCTGGCCTGGGTCTGAAAAAGCAGGGGATAAAACCGGACTCGCTGAACATAGGGAACAATGAGGACTACTGAGAACTCAAGAACAATGGCAATGGGTTTTTGATCCTACCGCAGGTACTGGCTTTGTGGGAGCCTAGGCAGTTTGGATGCTCACCTTACTAGACCTGGAAGGAGGTGGGAGTTCCTTGGACTTCCCACAGGTCAGGGAACCCTGATTGCTCTTCGGGCTGATGAGGGAGGGAGACTTGATGGGGAGGGGGAGGGAAATGGGAGGCGGTGGCAGGGAGGAGGCAGAAATCTTTAATAAATAAATAAATTAAAAAAATAAATAAAACAGAAAAAAATAACACACTATATCAAAATACCAAACATTATTTTAATAACACCAATTAAATGATAGTTTCAACATAAGTAAAAAGTTAATCCTTACAAAATTTTAATGCCAGAATAAACATTTCAGAAATGGTTTTTAGAGAGCCTTAAAAGGATACATAGTTTTAAAAAGCTTTCTTTAAAAATGGAAGGCAGGATGTATTCAGCGGATAATGAGCAGAATCAGTGGTGACATTTGGACTTAGGTTTAGTCAGAAGTTCCCTTGGATTTAGCTCAGGTAAACACGATATAATAGTTAAAACTTTAATTAGTGCAATAACTGTGTGAACCACAAAATAATTTTCAGAGATACAGAAAGTATATCTTCAAATGATAATACAGCATGTTTTGTTTAAATGTTGAGCCTGCAAGTCTGCATAAGAAAAATAAGTTTTAGGTGTGTTCCTTTGGTTCACTAACTCTCTTTCTTTTTGTCACTGACTCTTGACTAGAAGATTCCAAGAGATGAAGGACCTGTCAAAAGAAAACAACTATTTAGAGACTTTCCAGTTTAAATCTCTCTCTGTATTTATTTATTTATTTATTTATTTATTTATTTATTTATTCATTCATTTATTCATTCATTCATTCATTCATTTATTTTTGGAGCAGTGTTTCAAGTGAAGCCTTGCTGTCCTGGAACTCGTTCTGTAAACCAGACTGGCCTTGAACTCAGAGATCTGCCTGCTTCAGCTTCCCAATGGCTGGGATTACAGGAGTGTGCCACCACCACACTATTCTTTCTTGTTTTTGAGACAGAATATCACATGACCCAGGATTGCTTCCTATACACTATGTAGCAGAGGTGTGTTTGAACTACTCATCTCCCATCATATACTCATGTTGAAATCACAGGGATGTGCTCCTACATATGGTTTGATGTGGTGGTCTAACACAGGGTTCCTAAGCAAGCACTCTACTAACTGAGCCTCATTTCCAACCCAGCATAGGTATTTTCTTTTTTTTTGGTTTTTTTTTTTTTTTTGGTTTT
>NC_022022.1:2909703-2911666 GCF_000317375.1 Microtus ochrogaster
TAGCTCTGTAGACCAGGCTGGTCTCGAACTCACAGAGATCCGCCTGCCTCTGCCTCCCGAGTGCTGGGATTAAAGGCGTGCGCCACCACCGCCCGGCAGGAATAAAGATTTTAATCACAATAGGAGAACATTTTACTTTGGGACCATGTAAAATTTAAATCATATTTTAAGGCAGCTCATATTTTAAGGTAGCTCGTGCCTATATTACAGCAATTGGTAGGCAGAGGCAGAAAGATCACAAGTCCAAGACCAGACTCATCTACAAGGTCTCACTTAACCCACCCCCATCATGTTTTGATAAAAATTGGACTTTCAGTGCACCAGTTTTTTTTTGTCTTCTTTTTCTTTTGCAGTGCTGAAGATGAAAACCTAAACCTAATCCTAAATGAAAGGTAAATACAATACTCTCAGCTTCAGAATGTAAGTTTTAAAAAAGTGGAAGAATGAATTAGAGAACTTCTAACAAAATTTCTTTTTTTGGACTTTCGTTTTCTGAAAAGGTAAAGTATAATGACAAATTGGATTGTGGTTTCTAAGAAAGTATCAAGGCTTAAAACATTGAAAAAAAATTAAGGCTGGAGCTATGGCTCAGTGGTGAAAAGTGAGTTGTCCTTTCAGGGCCTACATTTCAGTTCCAGCGCCTATGTCAGGTGGCACACAACCCCTGTAATTCCAGGTCCAGGACATCGGGTTTCTTTGGCACTGGTATTTACATACATTTATCCATGCAGAGGCACAAACACATAAACATCCTTTTTTTTTCTTTTTTTATTGAGACAGGTTCTCTCTACATAGCCCTGACTATCCTGAAATTCACTACATCGACCATGCTGACCTTGAACTCACAATGATCCTGAGAGCTGGAACTAAAGGAGTGCGTTAGCACTGGCCAGCTGTCATTTTTTTCTTTTTCTTCTTCTTCTTTTTTTTTTTCTTCTTGAAACAGGGTCTACTCTATAGCCCTGACTGGCATTGAACTTGCTGTATAGACGAGGCAGGCCTGAGACTCACTATATAAACTGGCTTGGCCTCCAACTCAAGAGTTCTTCTGTCTCCTGCGTGATGGGATTAAAGGCATGAACCACTATACCTGGCCAAACACACATGCATACATATATAATACATACATATGTTTTACAAAAAAATATATCTTTGGGAGGATAGAGAGATGTTCAGTGGTTAAGAAATTTCAGTTTCCACCACCCACATGGCTCATAATCATTCATAACTTCTGTTCCAGGGAATTCAATACTCTCTTCTGACTTCCAGAAGCATTAGTCATATGTATACATGGAGGCAACACACACACACACACACACACACACATTGTTTTTTGAGACAGGATTTCTCTGTTTAACAGTTCTGGCTGTCCTGGAACTCCTTTGTAGATCAGGAGACAAGGCTTTTGCCTGCCTATCTCTCCCTTAAAGGTGTGCACCACCACCTCCCCATATAAATCTTAAAAAATGGAGAAATGAAAGAAACCTAATGTCTTAGTGGAATGTCAAGTTATTTCATTCTTTTTACTGAGTAGCCCAGGGAATGCAACATGGCCCCAAACTCATGGTCATTCTGATTTGTCTTTTCAACTGCTGAGAGAAATTTAAGAGTATGTCACTTCATCCTGCTCCATTCCCTTCTGAAATGATGTAAATTATAAATACTAACTGGCAGGGTGTACTTGACACAAACTAGAGAGGAAGGAACCTCAGTTGATGCCTCCATGAGATCCAGCTGTAAAACATTTTCTCAATTAGCGATCAATGGGGAGGGCCCAGCACACTGTGGGTGGTGCCATCCCTGGGCTGGTAGTCCTGAACACTGTAAGAAAGAATGCTAGGGCTGGAGAGATGGCTCAGCAGTTAGGAACATTGCCTGCTCTTCCAAAGGTCCTGAGTTCAATTCCCAGCAACCACATGGTGGCTCACAACCATCTGTAATGAGGTCTGGTGCCCTCTTCTGG
>NC_022022.1:2912441-2913839 GCF_000317375.1 Microtus ochrogaster
TTGTGAGCCACCATGTGGTTGCTGGGAATTGAACTCAGGACCTTTGGAAGAGCAGGCAATGCTCTTAACCTCTGAGCCATCTCTCCAGCCCTAATAAAACCTTTTTTGTTTTGCTTTTAAATACCAGTTAGGGATGTAGATCAGTCAGTAAAGCTATAGAAACCTTATATAGCCTGTCCAACACACAGGAAGGTCTGGGTTTTATCCCCGTCACTGAATAACCTGGGTGTGATGGTGCATACCTGTATTCCCAAACACTCAGGAGACAGGAAGGAGGACAATAAATTCATTGTCATACTAGGCCTCCCGGGGAGTTCAAGAACAACCTGGGCTATATAGGCCTGTTTCTAAATCAAAAGAACATTAATTAACCACCTGTATAGTTTAGGTTATCTTTTAAACATTTCATCATTTCAGTTTTAAGATTTCTGTTGTCTAAATTCTTTTTGTCCTTGGAAATCAAATTCAAATCCCCACAATTACTAAGCAAGCACTTTACTACCAAAATCCTATTCCTTAAGTTGTCTAATTTTAACTAAAAATATTCAAATACTAGGTAAAATATAAGTATTTTTAAAAATGACAAATGTATTATTTGACTCAGTAAAGTAAGTTTCCAAAAATAAAACAACTACAGAGTTTAGGTAAGTAGTTTCCTTTCTCCTGAGATACCATATTTTCAAAAAACATGTGGATATGGCAACTTTGTGATTTCTCTTAGTTTTGATATCCAGAAAGTTTTGTTCAATTGTGTTGCCCAAATGTCCTGAATACTCTTAGGTCATTGTATTCTCGTACTTACATTTTTCCAGATATAGATTTTTATTTTATAAATTTCATAACTGAATTGCTCATGGAATGGACAGGAGCTACTTACATTTATAAATCTTTATTTTTTGAGACAATGTCTCATTTTATAGCTGAAACTGGATTGGAACTTACTATGTAGGCCTGGTTGGACCCGAACTGCTGGTAATTCTACTGTTTTAGTCTCCCAAGAACTAGGATTACAGGAAGGACCTATCACACCCAGCAGCCTCAGATATTTCAACAAGTTTTGAGTATCAGATCTTTGAAGTATGTTCAGGAATATAAAATTTGTTATCTTAATCTACAGTCATGACATTCATATATTTTATTCAATTCATACACTATCATTAGACTTACTGTTTTCCCAGGTTGACGAAGACTTCTCTTTCGATTTTCTTTAGAAGTTTGTACTTGCTGATTTCCATTTACCTCCTAAAGACAGAAAAATTACTATTTCATTATTTATTTCTCAAAAGCAGACAACAGTTGATTTTTTTTCAAGACAGGGTTTCTCTGTGGCTTTGGAGCCTGTCCTGGAACTAGCTCTTGTAGACCAGGCTGGCCTCGAACTCACAGAGATCCGCCTGC
>NC_022022.1:2913939-2916243 GCF_000317375.1 Microtus ochrogaster
GAGTGCTGGGATTAAAGGCGTGCACCACCACTGCCAGGCAACAGTTGATTTTTTTAAACCTTATGCACTGTCACATAATACAGATGCTATATGATTTTCTTATTTTAAGTGTACAGTTCAATAATTTTAAGATTATTCAGAATTGTAGAATTTACTACTATAGTATTAGAACAATTCATCACTCTAGAGCTCCTATAGAAGACTCACCTTGAGCTATCAGTCACTGCCTATCCCTTAATCTCCTGCCATTCCTAATACTTTGTTTCAATAGCTTTCCAAATTCTGACTTGTTTTTTCAAAGTAGCTCATCTCTCTCTCTCTCTGTAGTCCTGGCTATCCTGAAACGTACAGACATCTGCCTGCCTCTGTCTCCCTAGTACTAGGACTAAAGGCATGCACCATCATGTCCAGCCTCAAATTCAGACTTACTTTTTTTTTTTGAGACAGTGTTTCTTTGTGTCATTGATGACTTTCATATGAACAAAATAATGGTATGTGACCTCTGTGGTTGGCTTCTTTCAATTAGTGGTTGCATGTATAGTGCTTTATTATTTTATGGCTGAATAATTCTATTGTGTGGCTATAACTGTTTATGCAGTTATCTGTTTTTCTACTTCTTGACAATAGTGATTAATGTCTTATGCATAGTTATTAAAATAAATCTTGGAAAGTGAAAAATTTTTGTCAATATTACTTTTCTCTAAAAAGACATACTTTTTTTTTTTTGAGACAGGGTTTCTCTGTAGCTTTAGAGCCTGTCCTGGAACTCTTTGTAGATCAGGCTCGTCTTGAACTCACAGAGGTCCGCCTGCCTCTGCCTCCCTAGTGCTGGGATTAAAGGTGCGCGGCACCACTGCCTGGCCATACTTCTTGTTTTACATTATTTAACAGAATTTTTTCAAAAAAAATTTGGAGACAGTAGATGTAGATTCAAATTTGCCATGTGGCCCAGGCTGGCTGAAAATTTACAGTCTTCTTGTCTCTGCCTCCTGAGTGCTGAAATTACAGGTTGCCCTTTCAGCTGGAGGCATGGCTCATTATCTTGTATGTGTGAGGCCCTGGATTCCCAATAGTGCTAAAGTTCTTTTTTTTTAATTTTTTTTTGAGACAGGGTTTATCTGTGTAACAGTCCTTGGTTCCTGAAACTCTCTGTGTAGACTAGGCTGGCCTCGAACTCACAGAGATTCACCTGCCTCTTTCTCCCAAGTGCTGGGATTAAAACATGCAGCACCACTGCCCAACTTCTGCCTTTTCTTATATCTTAGTGAAAGATATCCATCCCAAATTGAAGCTAGCTAGAAAGAATGTTTTGCTGCTGAAGTAATAATTCTCAACATTTCTAATTTCTGTAAGTCCCCCCGCCACTCCAGAGTTTTATCCTGTAGCTAATGCTGGCCTGCAATGAACCATGTAGCTCAGGGTGGCCTCAAACTCACAGCTATCTTCTGTACCCCCTTCTCAAGTGCGGGGATAACAGATGTGCACCACCACACCCAGTTCACGCTTCTGTTTCTTGCTTTCATCAGCATTCTATCTGAATGTTGCCTTTAGCTAGTTCTAACTTCCTACTAAGAAATGTGGGGGAGAAAAAGATACGTAAATGAAGTAGTATAATCACTTCGACTCTGGGAGATGTTTTATAATCAGCTCTATGGGAGAAATCCTGAGGCATATGTTGATTTCCATGCTGTGGAATAATCCTATTGTCTAATTTCAAACTGTCATTATGATGTCACTGAACAAGATGTTAGGAAGCTATGTTCTAGCATAGCACTGACAAAGTAGATTCTTTGTTCCATAACTTTGCATATATTTTATAGAATGCTCTTTTTCTGCTCCTAAATCTTTGAAAGGAACTTAAATGTCTAAAATAAAATACAAGCTGGGCATGGAGTATGCAACTATACTCATTGTACACTGAAGGCATAGACAGGAGGAGCAAGAATTTAAGGTCATTCTCAGTTACTCAGTGAACTTAACACCAGTTTGGGTGACCTGAGATCTTGTCTTGAGAAATCAAATCAAATCTGAACTGCTATTTAGTAAAATTAGTTATGGAAACTAAAACTGACTTTTGTCTTAGTATTTTATGCAAGATAGCTACAAAAAATCAATTTTAATGTAATCAATTTTTGTAAATAATCATTTTACAAGATAGAATATGAGTACTTTCTTGTACTTTAGAATACTTCTCTTAAGAGTCTAGATGGCCGGGCGTTGGTGGCGCACGCCTTTAATCCCAGCACTCGGGAGGCAGAGGCAGGCGGATCTCTGTGAGTTCGAGACCAGCCTGGTCTACAGAGC
>NC_022022.1:2916755-2917313 GCF_000317375.1 Microtus ochrogaster
ATCTATCTATCATCTATCTCACCATCATCTATCTATCTATCTATCTATCTATCTATCTATCTATCTATCTATCCATCCACATACCATCCATCATCCATCTAAATATGTGTGTGTGTCCCTGGCACATAGTATGTACCTGACACACAATAAATAACTACTTAAGAAATGCTTTAAAATATGGGGTTGGAGCAATGGATCAGCTGTCAAGAGTGCTGGCTGCTCTTTTAGAAGACCTGGGTCCAATCTGTAGGACTGACATGGCAGCTCACACCTATCTATAACTCCAGTTCCAGAGGATCTGACACACTCACACAGACATACATAAGGACAAAACATCAAGGCAATAAAATAAAAAAGTAAATAAACCATTAAAAAAAGAACAAAATACTGGAAAATAACCAGAAGAGGTGGTGAATGCATGTATGACCAGCACTCAGGAGGCAAGGGTAGGCAGATCCCTGAGATTCAGCCTGGCATACATAGTGAGTTCCAAGACAGTCTATATACGTATGTGCACAGACAGACACACACACACACACACACACACACACACACACA
>NC_022022.1:2919208-2924261 GCF_000317375.1 Microtus ochrogaster
TAATCCCAGCACTTGGGAGGCAGAGGCAGGCGGATCTCTGTGAGTTCGAGACCAGCCTGGTCTATAAGAGCTAGTTCCAGGACAGGCTCCAAAGCTACAGAGAAACCTTGTCTCGAAAAACAAAACAAAACAAAACAAAACAAAACAAAACAAAACAAAAAATAAAAACAAAAACAAGTTAAAATGGTGTAAAATTGAATTGGTAGTTTATAAACATTTTTGTTAGCTTCTTACCTTTAATTTCAGAAGCTCCCAAGTTTTCTTTCTGTTCATCCATTTTATTTTTAATGTCAAAATTATTCTATATAAATATAAAGAAAAATTGAATATATTTTAAGACTAAATGAAAACAATTAGGTAGGAGTATTAATGAACACATTTGCTTTATGTAAAGGTTAAATAAATACAACTATCTTAAGCTTGCTAGAAAGAAAATGACGTAGAATTACACCATGACGCAAATTTCAAAATTTTGTTTTGTTTTGGGAGGCAGTGTTTTTCTGTGTAACAACCCTGGCTGTCCTAGAACTTGCATTTTAGACCAGGCTGGCCTTGAACTCAGAGATCTATATACCTCTGTCTCTTGAGTGCTGGGATTTAAAAGGGTGCACCACCATGCCAAGCTTATTTATGCATTTTTGAGACAGAGTCTATCACTGACTGAACCTGGAGCTAAGTGTTTTGGCCAGCACATTCCTGGAACCCTCCTGTTTCTAGTCCCACCCACCCAGTGCAAGGGTTATAGATTTGCACAATCTCATGCAGTTCTGACATGGATTCTAGAAAGCTGATCATATAAATCTTTATGTTTGTGCAGAAGAACTTTACTCACTGAAACTTTGCCCTCATTCTGAGACTCAAATATTTTAAAGAATGCTACAAAAATCCTAGCTGGCATGGTGGTTCACACCTGCAATCTCAGCATTTAGGAGGTGGAGGCTGGAGGATTAGGAGTTTAATGGTAGCCTCAGTCACACAGCAAGTTAGCAGCTAGCCTGAATCCTGTCTCTTAAGAACAAGATCCTGTGAGATGGTGCAGCAGATAAAGTACTCAAGGAACAGGCCTAGCAGTCAGAACCTCATCTCCTGTATAAGCAGCCATTTGGTCCTGTCTTAGAATATAAGTTCTTCCAACCTTTTGATTTTACTACCGTACTTATTTCTATAAGTAAGATCTCTAAATATCTATTGAAGTCCTCAAATGCAATGCTTGCTACTATTGTACATTACATTTTTTTAAATATGCTCACACTTACATGATTGTCATCTTCTACATCATCTTTGTCCATTAGAATTTTTCGAAATGGTATTTTTGATTGTTTTGGTGTTAATATGGTTGAATCAATATTTTCCATTCGTTCTTTCTCAGTGGTCACTTTTAATCTGAAGGTGTGAAAAGGTGTTGGGACTTCTCCCACATTTAAGTATGTAGGGTTCCCACCAAATATTATTCCTTCACTATCACCATCCTTAAAACCTGGAGGTTGGTAATCTGGGGGAGTAACTGCAAAAAAAAGGAAATATAAACCATACCATTTATAAAACTGAAGAAGCTGAACTAGTCATATAGAAACACAGTAAGGTTAATAAATTCAGATAGAGAAACCTAAGATGAAATGGAGAGATGCACATCCTATATCAAAATCCTCATTCCTTAAGGGTAACATGCATTTTCTTAACCAGTTGCAGGATGGTGAGCAAATTATTTATCATTCTTGGTTTGGTTTGTCAAATGGGGAAAGTAACAACACCTCCCCACAAGAGGTCGCTGTGGATATAAATTAGTAAAGAGTTAAATGTTCTGAACTGAACAAGCACATGAGTAAGAGTTAAAAGGTGTTAATTGTTGCTGTTTTATATTCTAAAAATATCATACATGGATTAAAAAGAATGTTTTATGTTTATATAGAAAACATTATACAGGGGCTGGAGAGATGGCTCAGCGGTTAAGAGCACTGACTGCTCTTCCAAAGGTCCTGAGTTCAATTTCCAGCAACCACATGGTGGCTCACAGCCATCTGTAATGAGACCTGGCGCCCCTTCTGGCTTCCGGGCACACATGGAAGGAATGCTGTACACATAATAAATAAATATTTAAAAAAATAAAAAGAAAACATTATACAAATATTAGTAATCTTTCATGTTTGTGTACATTTTATGAAATATATATCCTTAAGCCGGGTGGTGCTGGCAAACGCCTTTAATCCCAGCACTCAGGAGGCAGAGGCAGGCAGAAATCTGAGTTCGAGGCCAGCCTGGTCTACAAGAGCTAGTTCCAGGACAGGCCCCAAAGCTACAGAGAAACCCTGCCTGGAAAAACAAAAACAAAAAAAAAGGACATAGGTGTGGTGTTGCTGGGCATGCGGAAGTGTGTATGCCTTTAATTTCAGCATTAGGGAGGCAAAGGCAGGAGGCCCTGTGAGTTTGAGGTCAGTCTGGTCTTCATGGAGAGTTTGAGTACTGACTGGGCTACACAGAGAGACCCTGTCTCAAAAAACAAAACATAACTTGACAGTTTAAGCCTATGGTAAATATTTCAGGGGATGTTCGCAAAATACAGGCCACAGAGCAAGTGTTGGGAAGCATGAGAAAGCAAATCTGCCTATAACTATACAGACAGGCCATTCAGCCAAATACCCACAGATAAACTCAACTATTGCAAAAAGAAAAAAATTCCCTGAAACATCTGTTCAGTTGGCTTCTACACCATATTAACCCACTGTGTGGGTACCGAGCTCAGGTGTTTCAGCATGACTAATAGAGAGGAGAGCAAAACAAGGGTGGCTGGTACTTAGAATGTAGGCATTCGAGTGTGTCCTGGCCGACCTGCCCAGCTCCTTAGTGCTATGTTGAAAACCAACATTTTTTTTTGATACTGACAGAATATCTTCTGAAAATTTTGCTCCTGTATGCATTCTCTGAAGAAGGTTTAAGAGCACATATTTTCTCAATTATGGGTTCACAAGTTTTGCCAATCTGGTAAATAAAAAGCAGCATTTCTAGTTCATTTCTTTAATTATGAGTAAGTTACATTTCTTACAGATATTTCTATCACTAGAGAAATACATTTAAAAAAAGATTTATTTATTTTATGTATGAGTGCTCTATTGACTTTAGGCCAGAAGTGGGCATCAGATCCCAATATAGATGGTTGTGAGCCGGAATTGAACTCAGGACCTCTAGAAGAGCAGCCAATGCTCTTAATTGCTGAGCCATCTCTCCAGCCCCAAGAAATCCATTTTAAATCTGACTTTTGCCAGAGATCCATCTGCCTCTGCCTCCCAGATGCTGGGATTAAAGGGGTGTGCCATTACTACCTGGCAACATTTTTGTTTTCCAATATTCATTTTATTTTTATTCATTTTGTGTGTGTCTGCCTGTCTGTCTTTGTCTATATGCTTGGGAAGGCCATGCCCTGGACATGGAGTTACAGGCAATTCTGTTACCTGACATAATTAGTGCTGGGAACCAAACTTTTTCTCTGTAAGAGCAGCAAATGTTCTTAACCTCTGGATCAGATGCCCAGTCCCCAATGTTTTTCAAATACTCATATTAAACGCAAGTTTTCTAATTTCAAAGACTCTGTAACAACATAGGTGCCAAAATATTTATTAAGTGGAAACTAATTTTTGAAATATAAAACTAAAATAAGATATATTGAAAGTAGTACCTTCATCATAGTAAAAAAGTTTCATGGTCAAACAAACATCATTAGGTAAAGGTTCTAGATTTTGCATTAGGACATAAATCTTCCGAATTAGGAGAATACTTGCTTTCTTGGTTTCAGCAGATGTTGTACTAGATTTATTGTTTTGATTTTTGCTAGAAAAGAATCAGAAGTTAATTCTAGTATTATTTCACATTTTAACAACTTAAGATAACTAGTTTGAAAATTACCACAAAATATTTTAATGTCACTATTATAAAAATTTAGTATGACTATTAGCATCATTATAAGCTAAATATAAATTTTATACAAGTAAAACAAATACGCTTTTTATTCACAGTGTTTTATTTCTAACCACTCAACTCCCTTTCTTGTAATTAAAATAGTATACAATTACAACATTATCTTGTCTTGAGGCATTCTAAGTTCTGTTCCATTTTGAGAGCTTGTTTAGCAGTTCTAGCAGAAAAATCACAAACCCTGAATGAAGAACGATCCTTCACTATCAGAGAAGGTCATCCTCTTTGACCGAGTGTGAAGCATTGGGAAGGAATCACCCGCACAGGTGATAAAGGAAGGAAGCACCAAGCTAGGCAGTCAGAACAGTCAAATTAATCCTGGGTACCAACTAATGGTTGACAGATGTCACAGCCACATTGATCGCACATTCCACTACTCCATTTTGTAAAGCCAAATTGCTGATTGGGAGTTTGAGAAGTTTCAGAAATAACCTTGGAGTCAGTTAAATAGTAAGTGACAACTGATAACATAAAAATAAAACTAAAGAGCAATACCTTATAAAGTCCATGATTGGTCCATTTTTGGTGTATTTGAACTTAAACTGGTAACATTCTGAAATTGTCTTAAATAGAAAACATTGCAGTTACATAACTGATGCAGAGTTCTGCCTGCCATAGGACTTTAAACATGCAGTCACTAGTTTTCCCTAATGTGTTAATTCCTATTGGTCTTTTAAGTTCTCACAGTTGATGCTAATAGTCTGGGATTTGGTAGTTCACTTTTGGAGAGAGAGAGTCCCTGACTCACTACAATACCTGTTATAGATACTAAGTGGTAGGAATGCTTCACTAGGCAAGTTGGGAAGAAACCACACCTCAGCAGAGTGGGTGAGGGCTGTGGTTTGAATTGTTTGCAAAGTTTATGTATTGAAAACTTAAGTCCCTATTGCAACAATTTGAGGAATGGGATTTTTTTTTTCTGGAACAAAAAAATGATGACTGTTTTAATTGAAGTCCCATTTTTTTTTTTTCGTTTTTCGAGACAGGTTTTCTCTGTAGCTTTAGAGCCTGTCCTGGAACTAGCTCTTGTAGACCAGGCTGGCCTCGAACTCACAGAGATCCACCTGCCTCTGCCTCTCGAGTGCTG
>NC_022022.1:2924811-2926339 GCF_000317375.1 Microtus ochrogaster
TTTTTTAAAATATTTATTTATTTATTATGTATACAATGTTCTGTCTGTGTGTATGCCTGCAGGCCAGAAGAGGGCACCAGACCTCACTACAGATGGTTGTGAGCCACCATGTGGTTGCAGGGAATTGAACTCAGAACCTTTGGAAGAGGAGGCAATGCTTTTAACCTCTGAGCCATCTCTCCAGCCCCTGTATAATTTTACTTATGTTATGAATCATGATGTAAATATCTGTCTTTTACAATGGTGTTAGGCAACCCCTAAGAAAGGGTAATTCAACCCTCAAAGAGGTCTTGACCCACAAGTTGAAAACCACAATAAAAAGAAAATAATACAAATAAACCCTCCAAAAACCGAGTAATCCCAGAGGATAGAGGCAATAGTATCACGGTGAGTTCATGGGCAGCATGGACTTCATACTGGGTTTCAGGCCAGTCTGCACTATGGAAGACGTCTCTGTCTTTAATAAAGATGGGAGGGAAGAGTGGCACAGGCATTTAATCCCAACACTTGGGAGGCAGAGGCAGATGGGTCTCCAGGAGTTCAAGGCCAGTCTGGTCTACATAGCTGGTTCCAGGACAGCCAGGGTTACACAGAGAAACCCTACTTCGAAAAAAAAAAAAACAAAAGATGGGAAAGGTGCTGAGGTTGGAGTTCATTGATAGAGGGCTTGCTATGATACAGGAAATCTGGCTTGGTAGCACAAATCTGTAAATCCCAGCACTCAGGAGGTGTGAGGAACAGAAGTTCAAGGTCATCTTTAGCTACGAAGCAAGTTTGGGGCCATCCTAGATTACACAGGGAGACCTTGTCTCAACAGTAAAGAATATTGTATGGAGTCAGAAGTCATGCAACATAGGTTATTATTCAGTTTATTAGTCTCATGGGCTAAATTCAGTTACAAACATCTCTCGTAGTAAATATATTTCTCTCTTAAAATATAACAACAGCACTTGGAAGGCAGAGGCAAGAGAGATCCTCTTTTTTTGTTCTGTGAGTTCAAGGACAATCTACAGGTCTACAGAGTGAGTTCCAGGACAGCCAGAGCTACACAAAGAAACTGTCTCAAGGCAATCTTACCAAAAGAAACCTACAGATTCAACGCAATGCCCATCAAAATCCCAGAAAAAATTCTTTAAAAACCTCGAAAGAACGGTACTCAACTTCATATGGAAAGGCAAAAAACCCAGGATAGCCAAAACAATCCTGGGCAATAAAAGAACTTCTGGAGGCATCACAATCCCTGAATTCAAACTCTACTACAGAGCTCCAGTACTGAAAACAGCCTGGTATTGACATAAGAACAGACAGGAGGACCAATGAAACCAAATAGAAGACCGGATATCAATTCACACATGTTCAAACACCTGATTTTTGACAAAGAAGCAAAAAAATAAAATGGAAAAAAAAGCATATTTAACAAGCTGGCATAACTGTATGTCAACATGTAGAAGAATGAAAATAGATCCATATCTATCACCATGCACAAAACTCAAGTCCAAATGGATCAAAGACCTCAACATAAAGCCAG
>NC_022022.1:2926999-2937228 GCF_000317375.1 Microtus ochrogaster
CAAGCTGGTACAGCCCCTTTGGATGTCAGTGTGGCGATTTCTCAGAAAATTAGGAAACAACCTTCCTCAAGACCCAGTAATACCACTTTTGGGTATATATCCAAAGGATGCTCAATCATGCCACAAGGACATGTGCTCAACTATGCTCATAGCTTTGTTTGTCATAGCCAGAACCTGTAAACAGCCTAAATGCCCCTCGACCGAAGAATGGATAAGGAAAATGTGGTACATTTACACAATGGAGTACTACACAGCAGAAAAAAAAAGTCTTGAATTTTGCAGGCAAATGGATGGAGCTAGAAAACATTATTTTGAGTGAGGTAACCCAGGTACAGAAAGACAATTATCACAAGTACTCATGAATAGGTGGTTTTTAAACATAAAACAAAGAAAGCCAGCCTACAAACCACAATCACAGAGAACTTAGACAACATCAATGTAGACACTAAGGAGACTTACATAGATCTATTCTACATGGGAAGTAGAAAGTAGAAAAAGATAAGATCTCCTGAGTAAATTGGGAGTATGGGGACCTTAGGGGGAAGGCTGAATGGGTGAGGGGAGAGGCAGGGAGGGGAGCAGAGAAAAATGTAAAGCTCAATAAATATCAATAAAAAAGTGTCTAAGAGCAAAAAAAAAAAGAAACTGTCTCAAAAAAAGGAAGAAAGAAAGAAAAACAAAACCAAGAATCATTAATTATAAAAAGAATTTGTGGTTGGATATTAGAAGCATTACATTTCTAAAACTTCTAACTCAAGCACACTTACCTGAGGATTTTCTGGATTGGTGTATACCTATGTAAAAATGCATTATAATTAAGTGAGGCTAAGCATTCAGAAAGAACAAAATTGGACATTAAAGTCTTGAGTTGTTCAATAAAACAAAACAAAAAAACAGAATGACCCTTCTAATAAAAAGTTTACTTCTAGCCAGGTAGTGGTGGCACACGCCTTTAATCCCAGCACTGAGGAGGCAGAGGCAGGTGGATCTCTGTGAGTTCGAGGCCAGCCTGGTGTACAGAGTGAGTTCCAGGACAACCAAGGCTACACAGAGAAAATCTGTCTTGAAAAACCAAAATAATAATAATAACAATAAAAGAAAATAAAATAAAAAATTACTTCTTTTTCTCTAGGACTGAAGAGATGGCTCAGTGGTTAGGAGCACTGGCTGTTCTTTCAGAGGACCCAGGTTCAATTCCCATCACTTACACGGCAGCTTATAACTATCTATAGCTCTAGTTCTAGGGGATCTGACACCTTCACACAGACATACATGTAGGCAAAATACCAATGCACATAAAAATAAATCCTAAAAAAGTGAACTTCTTTTTTCCCACTGGGTATGTCATCTGATTAAATAAAATGAAATAATTTGATAGTTTCAGTATCAACTAAGTAAAGGAAAAATTTGACAGTGTTAAAATACACAATTTAAAAGTACTTACAGCTAGAATGATCATCCGTAGCTGAAATACAAGAAAACAATTAATTAATTGTATTCTGTAAAATGGATTTTTATGATGGATCATAAAAATTCTTTGTACTTGCTCAGGGGCTTAGAGCATAGCTCAGCAGTAGAGCACACACTTAGTACATGTGAGACCCTGAGCTTAATCTTTAGTGTTCCCCCATCCCAAGGAGGAACTTTTGTTCTAGCTCAACATTTCTTTCTTCTGTGTGTGTGTGTGTGTCTGTAGGGGGTAGATTGTGGCGCTTTTTGAGACAGAGTCTCACTAAGTAGCCTTGGCTGTCCTGGAACTTACTATATAAACCAGGCTGGCCTTGAACTCATTGAGGCCTGCCTCTGCCTCCCCAGTGCTGGGATTAAAGGCATGTGCTACACCGCCTGGCTTCAACATTTATTTCTAAAAACAAGTAACCATTGGGGAAGATACACTTCAAATCATGCCTATTTTCCCAAATAATTTCTTTGGCTTTCTGATGGCTAAGATTCATGTCAGCATTTTATTTCACTGACTTAATCAAATAGAACATTACTGCTAGTTAGAAGGTGTGCTGGCACACACTTTAATCCCAGCACTCAAGAGACAGAAGATGGCAGAACACTGAGTTTGAGACCAACTTGGTGTCTATAGTGAGTTCCAGGCTGTCAGAGCTACAAAGTAAAACCCTGACTCAAAAATGAAATAATTAGAGGGTTGGAGAGATGCTTCAGTGGTTAAGAGCACTGGCTGCTCTTCCAGAGGTCCTGAGTTCAATTCCCACCAACCATATGGTGGCTCACAACCATGGCATGTGGGCATACATGGAAGCGGAATGTTGCATACATAATAAATCTTTTAAAAAAGAAATAATTAAAGTTGTTCTAATTCCCTATAGCTTCTCTAAAAATTATAATGGCATTTCATACTATTGAAAAGAATCTATTTCTTTTTGTTGTTTTTGAGGCAGGGTCTCTCTATGTAGCCTTGGCTGTCTTGGAACTCTCTATGTAGACCAGACTGGTCTCGAACTCACAGAGATCTGCTTGTCGCTGCCTCCCAAATGATGGGATTAAAGGCCTGTGCCACCATTGCCCAGCAGTATTTCTTAATTAAAATCTAAAAATAAGTTTCCTTGGGTTGAGGCTGTATATCAGTGGCAGAGTACTTATCTAACATGTCTAATAAAGCACAGGAAAAATAAATGTTCCCATGTAATTCAAGTTAAGTTGGCACAAATTCTGAAATAGTTAAATTTACATTACAGGCTTTGAGTCAGGGTCTCACTCTGTGCCAGAGTTAGCCTGAACTCATTATATAGCCCAGGCTGGACATGAATTAATGGTGTATGTAAAAATAGTGAAATTTATGGATTTTTTTTTAAAGACAGGTTTTCTCTGTGTAGCCCTGGCTATCCTGGAACTCATTCTCTACACCAGGCTGGTCTCAGACTTAGAGATCTGCCTGCCTCTGCATCCCTGGTGCTGTGCTACCACTGCCCCACAATGAAATTTTAATTAAGATTTTACAATAGACTACAAGCCTTTTTACATAGTATCATTTCAAGTAATATGTACAGAGAAGTTTAGTTCTAGCAGAATTTTGGAGGTGAATTTTTATCCCTAGTCCCTAGCTTTTCCATTAAGACAATAAATGTGAAACACCATATACATTCTGGCACATAGGAATGTTGGTAAGCTAGCAATGGTTAGCAAAACATTCGGTAAAAGAAGTAAATACCGCTGTATCCCATACTGGCAATAATTACATGATAGAAAACAGCCTTGAATTCCTGATCCTCTTGTCTCTGCCTTCCATGTTCTAGGTTTGTAGGCATGTACCATCATGGTTAGCAATAAGTAATAATTATTGCTGGGCGGTGGTGGCTCACGCCTTTAATCCCAGCATTTGGGAGGCAGAGGCAGGAGGATCTCTGTGAGTTTGAGGCCAGCCTGGTCTACAAAGGGAGTTCCAGGACAAGCTCCAAAGCTACAGAGAAACCCTGTCTCGAAAAACCAAAAAAAAAAAAGTAATAATTATTATCATTATCAAGTGCGAGAGGGTCTCACAGTGTATCCCTGTCAGGCCTTGAACTCACAGACATCTGCCTAATACTGCCTCTAGAGTGCTAGGATTAAGAGTGTACAAAAGTATTTCTTTTCTTCTTTCTTCCTTTTTTCTTTTCTGTCTCAAAATATTAAAACCAGAACAAATTATTAAAATACTAGTATAAGCATGGATATAGAATACAAGCAAAACTAATACAATATTTTAAAACATTTAAGTCCATTTTTATAAGCTAATATGTGCTATTAATGCTAATAAATGAGTGTTAATTTGTTAAACCTAGCTTGGCAAAAATTGTTTAGTATTCATTGCATTAGTTTAAATGAATTAAAGACTGGATTTTAAAATATTTAAATGCATCCAGGTATGGTGACCCATGTCTTTAATATTAGCAGTCAAAGAGGCAAAGGGAGATTGATCTCTTGTGAGTTCAAGGCCAGTCTGGTGTACATAGCAAATTCCAAGCCAGTCAGAACTATGTAGTGAGATCTTGTCTCAAAAACAAAAAACAAAAATCAAAAAAAACCCTCAAATGTGGGCCTGGAAAGCTGGTTCAGCAGTTAAGAGCAGTTATGAATGCTTGCTGTTCTCGAGGACCAGAGTTTGGTTCTCAGCAGTCATAATGGGTAGCTTACAGCAAGTATCTCTAGCTCTGTGAGATCTAACACCCCTATCTGGCCTCCGTGGGCACCATTAGACATGAGCACACACATGTATACATGCATACAAATAAAAATAAATCTTTAAATTATTCAAATGCTCAATTTTTTAGTAATTGAGACTGATCTATATCAAGTTAGTTTAAATTACCATCTTACTACTTGACAACTCCTGTTGTAGCTCTAGGGAAGGAAAGAAGAGAGAGCGAAAGACTTACGTATTTCTTCTGTAAAGCATCATAGGATCCTAGCATCCTAAAAAAAAAAAAATCAAAGATTTGCTTTTATATTTAATGCATTTTCAGAAAATACTTCTTTTCACAAATCTGTATATTTACCCTTACAAAATAAAACTAATAGTCAAATTAAAGCATCTTTCTTATTAACTAGCTTAAAACTGAACAAAATAAAGGTTATAACAGGGGTTGGCGAGATGATCTGGTGGCTGACAGTGCTTACTGCCCTTTTGGAGGACCTGGGTTTTAATCCCAGCACCCATAAGGCACTTCACAACTGCCTATAACTACAGTTATATTCTCTTTTGCTCGTCTTGGACTTCTGAACTCACATGGTGCACATACATGTATTCATGCACATACACATAAAAGTTTTTTTTTCCCAGCACTCGGGAGGCAGAGGCAGGCAGATCAGCCTGGTCTAAAGAGTGAGTTCCAGGACAGTCAGGGCTACACAGAGGAAACCCTGTCTTAAAATACAAAACAAAACAAAGAAAAACAGTAACAATGAAGCAGAAATATGGAGATGGGAGGACAGAAAGAAAACTATAAAATATTCAGTAGCTATTTGTAGAGCTATAATAGAAAAATGAATCCTATTTACATGGAGCATGAAATAAAAAAATTAATGCCTATATTTAAAGAACTAAAACAACATAGTACCCAGAGCTAAAAGGTTAGTCACTAAAATCTGGTTATACAATGAAAAGTATTCAATGTACAAAGAGTAGTCCTCACACCCCCTTCAGCAAAAAATGCCTGGATGGTGGTGGTGCACGCCTTTAATCCCAGCATGTGTGAGGCAGAAGCGGGTGGATCTCTGTGGCCAGTCTGATCTACAGAGCTAGTTTCAGGACAGATAGGGCTGTTACACAGAGAAGCCCTGTCTCAAAAAAAAAAAAAAAAAGAAAAAAGAAAGAAAAGTAGTGATTATCTGCCTTTAGGCATTCTTTTACTTACCACTTCACTAACTGTGAAGAACCTGGACAATTTTTATCTTCTTTTAGAATTCTGACACAAAGATCTAAATAAAAATGAAATATAGAAGTACTTATAAATAGTTGATTTAATTATTTTATTAGCATTACATGTGAATGTTTATGGGTACACATGTAGTGATATCATGTTTGTGCTTTAACAAATCTGAAGATCAGAGTGCAGAGGTAAGTCACTAGTGGCCAGGGAGTGGTGGCACACACCTTTAATCCCAGGACTTTGGAGACAGAGGCAGAGGGATCTCTGTTAGTTCAAAGCCACCATGTGCTACACAAAATTGATCCAGTCTGACCAAGTTCACACAAAGGCGATCCCACACCTTTAATCCCAGCACTAGGGAGGTGGAGATAGGAGTGATATGGCTGGGCAGAGAGAGGAATATAAGGCGGGAGGAGACAGGAGCTCAGTGCAGTCTGAGTTTTGGTGGAGAGAGACAGAGTCTGGAGATGCAGTATGAGGACAGGGTCGCCCCCTCCGTCTGAGAAGTAAAAGTCTCTCTAATGTCTGGCTGCACTGCTTCTCTGATCCTTCAGCTTTCACTTCCCGAGAGCTGACTCCAAGTTTTTATTATTAGGAACAGTTAGAATCTGTGCTACATACACTTGTTTTAAACACGTATGTGTGGCAGGCAGAAACTTTGTTTTTTTTGAATTTTCGAGACAAGGTTTCTCCGTAGCTTTTGGTTTCTGTTCTGGAACTAGCTCTTGTAGACCAGGCTGGCCTCAAACTCACAGAGATCTGCCTGCCTCTGACTCCCGAGTACTGGGATTAAATGCGTGCGCCACCACCGCCCAGCAGGCAGAGACTTTTGAGAGCTGGTTCTCTCCTTCTACCATGTGGGCAATGGGGACCCAAATCAGATCATCAGGTTTGATGGCAAGTACCTTTAACAGTTAAGCTATTTTGTCAGCCTCAACAGTAAATTTTAAATTACATTTACTTTCTTTAGCTATAAATAAATAGGTATGTTATTTTTTGAGGCAGGGTCTCACTATGTAGCCCAGGTTGGTCTTGAAATCAACAGTTCCCCTGTCTTAACTTACCCAGTTATTGGGATTACACAAGTGTGTGCCATCCACCTGGTTCAATATATACATATTATTAGTGGCAACTTTAAACTAATTGGGACTCATTATAAAATGCCATCCTAATGATTAAGAATTTAAGTTGATGGGTCAAACTTTTCCTGTTTCTGTGACTTAGTTGGTAAGAAGTTTGTAAGTGCTTGTCTAACATTCACAAAGTCCTAGGCTGAATCCTGACCTCCAAGTAAACTGGGTGTAGAGGTTCATGCCTACAATTTCTGCCCTCAGAAGAAAGTAGAGGAAGTAGGAACCCGGAGTCTGAGGCCAGCCTCAGCTATATAACCAGTGCAAGGGCAGCCTTAACTACCTAAGTAAGATTGTCTGAAAAAAAGGTGATGGTGAGAGTCAGAATAAATAGCTCAGTATTAAGAGACCTAGGTTAGAGTCCCAGCACCCAAGTGGCAGTTCATGGTAACTAGTTCCAGAGGATCTGATGCCCTTTCTGGTCTCCAAGAGCACCAGGTACAAATATGGTACACATATATACATGCAGGCAAAACAACCACATAAAAAATTTAGATATATTTTCATATAATCATTTTCCAACAGTCTTAGAATGTTTGCTATGAACTCTTATTCTACTGAAAAATTTATAACTAGGCCAAAAGTTTACTCTCAAATATAAACACTCTGCAGAAACACAAAGGACTGAGCATCACTCTTCGATTCTTTACCTCATAAACAGGGATGACATCCAGTTTATAGACTGTAGTGTGTTTGCTAGTTTTATGTCAAACTTGACAGAAGCTAGAGTTATTGAGAGGAGGGAATCTCAACTGAGAAAATGGCACCATAAGATCTGGCTGTAAGACGTTTTCCTAATTAGTAATTGTGGGTGGTGCCGCCCCCTGGGTTGGTGGTCCTGGGTTGTATAGGAAAGTAGTTTGAGCAAGCCATGAGGAGCAAGCCAGTAAGCCCTCCATGTCTCTGCATCAGCTCCTGCCTCCAGGTTCTGGCCTGGCTTGAGTTTTTGTATTTGTTTTCCTCAGTGATGGACTACAGTATGAAAGTGTAAGCTAAATAAACCCTTTCCTCTCCAACTTGCTTTTGGTCATGGTGTGCCATCATAGCAATAGTAACCCTAAGTAGGACATTTAGTATTTGAATTGACAAGATATTATGCATAACATAGTGGTTGGTATATTGTCCAGCATGTAGTTAGTGCATAATTTTATGCACATACCATCTATGTGCCAGGAAAGAAATTACTGTAGTATAAACTGAATGTGTTATGCTTCTTTTGGAAAAGATATTTTTGTTGTCATTGTTTTATTTTGTATCTCTGGCTATTCTGAAACTCTCTATGTAAACAGGCTGACTTTCAAACTCAAGAGATTCACCTACCTCAGCCTCCCAAGTACTGAGACTAAGGACATGAGCCACCATACTCAGCTTATGAGTTTCATTTTTTTGACGTAGGATTTCAAGTATCTCAGGGCAGGCCTGCAACTTGCTATGAAGCTGAGGATGAACTTGAACTCTTGATTCTTCGGACCCTACCTTCCAAATGCTGGAACAATAGATGTGTGACACCACACCTGGCTATATTTTGCTTCTTTAAAATTGCATAAATTCTATGCAATTTTATGCCATTATAAAAGTTTTAAGTAACAGGGTTTTTAGATCTGTTTGAATTATTAAAGGTCTGATGTCAGGTGAAGTTATACTTGCAAAATTGAGGGGGGAATTACAATTAAGTGGCTTCAAAAAGTATTTAACATCCCTAAAAAAAACATTTGAAGGCTAGAGACATACCCAATGTTTGTTTGTTTTTTTCGAGACAGGGTTTCTCCGTGTAGTAGTCCTGGCTGTCCTGGAACTAGGTCTTGTAGACCAAGCTGGCCTTGAACTCACAGATATCCGCCTGCCTCTGCCTCCCGAGTGCTGGGATTAAAGGCATGCGCCACCACTGCCCAGCCACAACAATGAAATATTTTTCAGCAGTGAAAAGTAATCAATTATTAATCCATGTTACAGCATTATGGTGATTTAAATGAGTCAGTCAGAAAGAACATACTGCACGATTCCCCTTATGAAAATATCCAGAATAGGTACCAAACTGAAGCTGAAACTAGTTGTCTATAACTAGGAAGATTGAGAGAAGAATGATTTATTATGGATGTATTTCTTTTGGGCAGTGGTGAAATGCTCTAAAATTATGGTGGTAATTGCATACTGCTGTGAACACTTAACTACTGAAATAAACACGTTGGTGAATTATCAGGTTATGTGAATTACATCAATAAAATTACTATCAAAATCACCTCTAAGTAAAAAACAAAGAAGTTCTTAAATATAATAATAATATAAATATAATAATAAATTACCATCCAGGTATCTTGTCCCATAAGCACGTTCTGGAAATATCCCTCTCAAATAGGTGATGCAGGATACGGAAACGGCTAGGAGCCTCTTCACAAACATCAAAGACTGATGCTCAGTTGCTATCTTACTGGGAAATACCAATGCACTCTAAAATTCAAAGGAAATTAAAGCATCTTAAGTCACATTTGTTGAAAACAAAGCTTCCCTAAGCTTAAAAGCAGAGTGATGGGGAAGCCTTGTTAACCAATTGTCTTTAAGAGGTGGGACCAAGTTAGGATGTGGCTTTCTGGGACCTGGAGGAAAAACAGGTCCCAGAAAGTGCCCAGATGAACTCTCTCTGTGGTTCCCTCGCCACACAGCTGAGCTTGGACTTCTCATTCCAGTTTCGTGAGTTTTCCCCTTATAATAAAAAAAATTAAGTTGTTTATCTTTAAACTAGCCTGGTTATTTCCTGAATCAAGTTAGTTTCTACAGCAGAATCTAGTTGTGGATAAGTACAGCGGTTTCCCAAATAATTCTCTAAGATCATCATCCCCAGAAAGCCGCTGCAGCTTTTAAGATATGTTCAGGGTAATAGACCAAAAATAAAGCAAAATGCTTAATGGTCTTAAGAATCCTTGAGATTTGATGGGCGTGGTGGCACATGCCTTTAATACCAGCACTTGGGAGGCAGAGGCAGCTAGCCTGTTCTCCACACAGCAGCCCAGGCTGTTATACAGAAAAACCTTGTTTTGAAAAGAATCCTTGAGATTAACTGAAAATGCAAATGTCAGAGTAGATAATATTAATTCTTTAGTCATTGACTAGGATGAACACAGATTAAGAATAATGCAAGATTCTATGCAAACACCATTAATTTCTCTGTCTCTGAGTTATAGACATTTTCCTAGTATGGATTGCTGTAAACAATTTCATAAAAGCAGTGGAATAACATTCATTAATATCTAATATAAACTAAATTTGAATGAGCATGGTGGTTTTGCTTTGTTTTCTGAGACAGGGTCTCACTATGTCACCTTGGCTGGCCCTCTATAAAGACCAGGATGACCTCAAACTCATCTTTGTCTTTGTCTCCCAAATGCTGAGATCAAAGGCATGTGCCACCATCTCAGCTAGATAAACATTTTAAATTGAGCAAATATTTTCCTAGTTTCTATAATCAAGCCCATGTAGATAAGACCTTATATATTTAACCCTGTACAAATGAAAAAGAAAATCAATGATTCTAGACCAGTCCAGCTTGTTAGTTTCTGCAGAGTACAAAGTAATCTGGGATGCTTTTCTCTTAAGTTGACAGCACATATAAAATTTTCAAAAATTCTAATTATAGCCGGGTGGTGGTGGCGCACGCCTTTAATCCCAGCACTCGGGAGGCAGAGGCAGGCGGATCTCTGTGAGTTCGAGACCAGCCTGGTCTACA
>NC_022022.1:2937328-2946693 GCF_000317375.1 Microtus ochrogaster
AAACCACAGAGAAACCCTGTCTCGAAAAACCGAAAAAAAAAATTCTAATTATATATATATATATATATATATATATATATATATCTACATACCCATATTTACATTAAAAGATAAATAATAGTGGCATGTTATCCATCAAAAGCAACAAGAGCTTCTTCAGGTTCTGTAGTGATCTGAAGAAAATTGTAGCATGTCCATTAAAAAAAAAGTAAAAAACAAAATTTCAGAAAAATAATAATTAACTGTTGTGATACCTGGCACCATATCTTAAAAAATTATCTCCTCAATCATCATCTGCAAAGAAAACATCCTGAGTGATACATTTAAAAGTAGCTCTAAGCTGGGCGGTGGTGGCGCAGAGCAGAGGCAGGTGGATCTCTGTAAATTCAAGGCCAGCCTGGTCTACAAGAGCTAGTTCCAGGACAGGCTCCAAAGCCACAGAGAAAGCCTGTCTTGAAAAACCAAAAAAAGAAAAAAAATAGTAGCTCTAAAAACAAAGTAGCTCTAGCAAAGCATGGTCACCATAGCTTATATAATAGCAGGCATATCTACTTTACATCCACAGAGGTATAATACAATACTGGCCCACAGCTAGAGTAATCAGGATACAAATGAAGAGACATTATTTGAGACTTGATTCAATTTGTCCAGCAAAGGGTCCAAAGGGCAGTATGATAAACTCTGTAAAGAAACGCACTTTAGGGGCTGGAGAGAGGGCTCAGCAGTCCGAGCCCTGGCTGTGTTCTAGAGGACTCGGGTTTGATTACCTGCATCCACAAGGTGGCTAGCAACTGTCTGTAACATTAGTTCCAGGAGATCTGACAGCACTGTACCCACATAGTGCACAGATATATATGCAGGCAAACCACAAGTATTTTTTTTTTTTTTTAGTTTTTCGAGACAGGGTTTCTCTGTGAAACCACACGTATTATTATAAATAGAAAAGAAATGCATTTTGAGCCAGATGTGGTAGCATATGCATTTTTAATCCCAGTTCTCAAGGAGCAGAGACAGGTGGATCCCTGTAAGTGGAGTCTAGTTATATTGAGAGTTTCAGGCCAGCCAGGGCTACAGGGTGAGATGCTGTCTAAAATGATAATAATAATAATAATAGTGGGGGACAGAGAGATGGCTCAGCGGTTAAGAGCACTAGCCGTTCCTCCACAGGTCCTGAGTTCAATTCTCCTGAGTTCAATTCCCAGCAATCACATGATGGCTCACAACTATCTGTACTGAGATCTGGTGCCTTCTTCTGGCACACAGGCACACATGCAGGCAGAACACTGTACACATATAATCTTTAAATAATAATAACAACAACAAAGAGAAATGCACTCTCTTAGATTTTTCTCTCATTAGTGGCACATTTTTAAGTATTCACTCTCTTCATAAACAGAAGGTAAACAGAATTTCTATGAAAAAAAAATCCCCTAAAACAAAGCACAAGCACAGTGTTCAAACAGATGTTACTTGCACTTTACAGGTGTCACGCTTGGCTGGTGAGCTCCAAGGAAAAAAGGAAATGCCACTGAATGGACTGCTTGCCATAAAATACCAAATGTCCAAAAAATTCTACATTACTTCTTTCCTTTTTTAAAAAAAAGAATTATTAATTATGTATACAGCATCTGCCTGCATGTATCCCTGCATGTATCTTGAAGAATAGTCAGTGCTCTTAACCTCTGAGCCATCTCTCAGCTCACTTCTTCCCTTTCAAGGTGTCCTGGTATCATTAAAGCCTCAAATATCGAATTCTTTTAAACAGAAAAATATTTATGGCTTCAAGAAACAAGAAACTCAGCTAAAGCAGGCCATGGGTGATGCATGCTTTTAATCCCAGCACTCCAGAGGCAGAGGCAGATGGATCGCTGTGACTCTGAGGTCAACCTGGTCTACAGAGCTAGTCCTAGGATAGCTGGGGCTACTCAAAGAAACCCTGTCTAAAAAAAAAAAAAAAAAAAAACCAACCAACCAAACAAACAAACAAAAAAAAACCAAAGCAAAAAACAAAAGAAAAAAAAGAAGAAATAAATTAATACAATTAAGTCATAAGAAATCATACCATGGAAGTTGTCCTCCGCAACTGCATAGTGGCCATCTTCCAAGAAAATGTTTTCTTCAACCATGTAACACAAATACAAATTTTAATTTCAGCTTTAATTTTTACGTCTAGAACTCTACTACATGAGATTTTTAACTTAATAAATTTCAAGCCGGGCGGTGGTGGCGCACGCCTTTAATCCCAGCACTCGGGAGGCAGAGGCAGGCGGATCTCTGTGAGTTCGAGACCAGCCTGGTCTACAAAGGCAGTTCCAGGGACAGGCTCCAAAACCACAGAGAAACCCTGTCTCGAAAAAAAAAAAAAAAAAAAAGGTTTTTTTTTTTAAATCCTTTTTTTTTTAGCTAGCAGAGAAAGATATTGAACCTTTTTTTTTTTTTTTTAAATAGGGTCTCTCTGTGTAGCTTTGGCTGTCCTGGAACTCTTATGTAGACAGGGCTGGCCTCGAACTCCACAGACACACTAGCCTTTGCCTCCCTGGGCTTAACCTTGAGTTTCTGACCCTCCTGCCTTCACCTCCCCAGTGCCGCCATGCATCAATTATTCTAAAATTTTACTTTTTTTTTTTTTTTTTGATTTTTTCGAGACAGGGTTTCTCTGTGGTTTTGGAGCCTGTCCTGGAACTAGCTCTTGTAGACCAGGCTGGTTTCGAACTCACAGAGATCCGCCTGCCTCTGCCTCCCAAGTGCTGGGATTAAAGGCGTGCGCCACCACCGCCTGGCTAAAATTTTACTTTTATTTATATTTTGAGACACGGTTTCTGGCTAGCCTGCAGCTCGCTGCGGAGACCACAGTGGCCTAAAACCCGCCTGCTCATTAAATTCTTTTAATGGCTGATTCTTAAGTCTCAGCTGTCCCAGAAAACAGACTTAAATTTCCTTGCACTCTGGTCCCAGCTCATCTGTTAACACAATTCAACCAGCTGTCGGCACAGAATAAGGGAACGGTCAGCACTATGGCGCCGGCCACCATCGCCCCTCAGGAACCTCGGGGACACGCGCACACACACAGCCTCCCCACCACAGGGACCCTGGGAGGTCGAGGGGCAGCGGGGAGGAGACGAAGGGGTGGAAAAGCTGAGAGACCCGAGCCCAAAGTAAACATAAGTTACGCAAAGCCTGAGAGACCGGGCAACGACGACAAGATGAGGCGCGGTGCACGACAGTCGCTTCAGCTTCAACGCGTGGGCTCTGCGCATGCGCCTCAACTGTCTCGGGCACGTGGCTCGCCCTTTGACCTTCAGGCGAGATCACGCTTCCCGCCAAAAGCTGCGCGAGGCCTGCCGGAGCTCTGCTCGTGGGCGGCGCGGTAGCGCTGTTGCCATCAGGCGCTGAGCCGGTGAAGGTGTAGAGCCTTCCCAACACGCGCCTCTCCTCGGGAGGCCACAGTGTCTCCAGACACCATTTGCTCTGGCTTTGGTGGTTTTCTGGCTGTAGATTTTGTTCTAATTTTTAGAATTATTATTGCGTGTGTGAGCCCTGGTGTGCACACACGGGCCAGAGGACAATATGCGCACGTGCAGACCGCAGCGCATGCGCGTGGGAATCAAAGGCTAACGTGAAGCCAGTTCTCCCCTTCCAGCGTGTGGAGCCCAGGAATCTAGCTCGCTTGTCAGGCTCGTCAACAGGGGCTTTTCCTGCTGAGCCGTCTAACCCGCCCCAGGACTTTTATTTTTGAGACTTAGTCTCCCTGTGTATTCGAAGCTCTTCTCCAATGGTCCTCCCTGCTTTTCCCTCCCCCGTAACTGGATGTCCAGCCCTATGTCACCATCTTACTTTACTTAGATATTTCTTCTAATCTAACTGGGGCAGTGGGTTGCTTTGAAAACAATTTATGTCTCATATAGAAATAAAATTAAGTTCTATTTTTGGAGTGGCCAGTTCTGGCATTCAGGTTTGTGGGTGGTTGCCAAACTGCTGGTCCTTCTTCAGGCTACCCAGAGGACCCCAGTACTGCTTCCCACGACTGTTTTGAAAACACAGTTCCCAGGCGGTCAAAATGTCTCAGCTGGGTAAAGGCACGTCCTACCAAGGGAGGTGAACTGATATCGATTCCTGGAAGCCACCAAGTGAGAGAAGAGAAAGGATTCTTCACATGTGCCCCTTAGCGTGGGTGCCCACACAGGCAAATAAATAAAGATTAGGGAAGACGACACCGTTCTAGAGGGAAAAAGGTGTCTGAGAAGTCTGACGGAACCGATGCGTCTGTGGGTGGGAGGTTCTATATGGAGACTCTGTGGTTCTCACAGTTGGAACGGCATATGCCATGTGTCAGTGGTGGTTTCGTTCTGCAAGAAGCAGGGCAGGCTTCAGTCAGCACGGCCATGGCTTTGTTCGACTTTATTTCTCTGTGAATCAGCAATCTTTGTCACGGAGCTCTGAGCTCTTCTTTGGAGGATATCAGTACTTATTGCCTAGTGTTAACGGCCATCTATAAACAGACCCCAAAGCTTTTACTATTTTGTGTGTATAAGTGTGTCTGCATGTATGTATGTGCACCACGTGTGTGACTGGTGCTCTCAGAAATCAGAAGAGGAAACTGGATGCCATGGAACAAAGATTACAGAAGGTTGTGAGTCACTATGTGGGTGTCAAGAAGTGAACCCAAGTCCTCTGTGAGAGCGTGAGTGCTCTTGCCCAGTGAACCATATCTCCCTCTCCAGACCCCAATAGAGCAGTTTTAACCATAGAAGAAGCATTAGGATGACGTGTAGTTGGAGACTGTATGGCAGGCAATGGAAGCTTCTTCCCTTACTGTGTACTCTCTCATAGGCTTTGATATGGTTTCGTCAAGAGGAAATGAACACCACCGATAGGGAAAAGCTGCCCAAAGTTAAAAGTGTAGGAGGCATGTTGTAGCTCACAAAATGTAGCTCACAGATAGGCACTAGGGAAAACTGACATGTTAAACACACGGGCTGTCTTTTCAGAGGGAGAGGTGTGAACCTGTTTTCCACCCAGAAGGCTAGGAACAGATGGGGTAAACTTTGCACTATCTGTGTGGCCAGGCCACACTTTCTCCCCCAGACCCTTATCTGGGGCTTGTCTCACTTCAGCTGTATTGCTACCATCTTCTCTCCCCACACTCTTACATGAGCCTGTTTCATCAGCTAACCTATCATGATGGAAGACATCACTTGTGCTTTACAAAGAGTTTTGATGTAGTCATGTCTTAAGCTTTCTTGTATACATCAGATTAATTATCAATATAAAGCCTTGTTCCAAATTGTGCTGTCCTTAAATATGCCAAAAATTAACTACCTGCTGTCAGACTCTCGAAGTTTGAACCAACACCAGTTACTGAGTCATTTTGAACGGATCTATCTTCTTTCCTCTTGTATACCAACACTTGGTCTTGGTGGTCTCAGATACCCCCACAGTTCAGTATGAAGAATAATGAAGACTAAAATCTTGTTTTCAGGATCAAAAATGTTGAAAATCTTACTCTAATATTTACCATGTTTTTTTTTTTACTCACATTTAAAAACTTCCAAGAATTTTCCAATATTACATCTCTTCTCTAAGAACCTTGTGAGAGAGACAGGTATCATCCCTTCCTGCATTCTCTCTCTTCCTCCTCTGTCCACCCCCATCCCTTCCTCCCCCCACCTCTCTGTTTTTCTTTTTCTTGTTTTGGTTTTTCAAGAAAGGGTTTATCTGTAGCTTTGGAGCCTGTCCTGGAACTAGCTCTTGTAAGCCAGGCTGGCTTCAAACTCACAGAGATTCACCTGCCTCTGCCTCCCGAGTGCTGGGATTAAAGGCGTGCACCAGTACTGCCTGGCTATTGTTGTTTTTTTAAAACATGAAAAAAATAGACTTAGGCAGAGTTGGTTTTCCCACAACCACAAGAAATATCAGTGCGGGCAGAGGGAGCCTCTATACCACCAAACCCTGGCATAATAAATTCCAATATAGCCTGGCATATTGAGGGAACTGACTCTAGCCAGCCTTCCTCCAACCTCCACATGTGGCCACACAATTTATAGAGCACTGGGAATAAACTCCAGGTCTTAGTGAGTGTAAAGGGCAGTTTACAGAAAGCAGGCATGGTTTCTTCTTCAAGGGAAGGGAATGACACCTTTGCTCCTGGAAGGCTGAGCGGAGCTGCCTGTTGGCCTGGTGATCTCTGCTATGCCATGGAGCCAGCCTTCACCTGAATCCCCCCAAACCCATCCTCATGAAAGAGGTTCCAAGCTCTCTGCATTCTCAGCCAGGAGAACCGTCTTTATGCTTGTTGCAAATCCCCCCTCCCTAGGCTCATGCCTGGGGGCATAGCTCACTGGTAGAGAAATTACTTGGCATATGAGAGATCCTGTCTGATCACCAATACCACAGAAATAAGTAACTAATTCCTCACAGGTGTTCAAAAACAGCTTGACTTTAAAAAAGAGAATTATTTAATGAGTGTTTTGCCTGTACATATTTATGTGCATCTTGTATGTGAGGTGCTTACTGAGACCAGAAGAGGGAGAATTATTTAATGAGTGTTTTGCCTGTATATATTTATGTGCATCTTGTGTGTGAGGTGCTTACTGAGACCAGAACAGGGCAGCGGACCACCTCGCCCCCCCCAGGACTGGATTATGGATAACTGAGAGCTACCATGAGGATTCTGGGCAATGAACCCAGGTCCCCTAAGAGAGGAGCAAATACTCTCAACCTCTGAGCCATCTTCCAAAAATACAAAAACCCAGTTTTACTTTTAATCATTTATATGCTTCAATTTTAAAAGATTTATTAAGTAATCTTATGAATCAAAATACAATGTAGTCTTCTGGACATTTTATAAGGTAACATCATTTTGTTGGTATTTTTTTCTTTTCAAGACAGGGTTTCTCTGTGTAGCCCTGGAACTCACTCTGTAGATCAGGCTGGCCTTAAACTCTGCCTCCCAAGTGCTTGGATTAAACACACGGACCAATACACCCAGCATTTTTTTTTTTGTTTTTATAATATTTTCTTCATCACAGTGGCTACAGCTCATCACTAACATAGCCATGTTCATGATAGGGTATAAAAGTCATTAAAGAACAACATGAAAAAAAGGCATGTGACAAAAATAGAGATTTGAAATGATTGATTTATTAAGCACTTTAGGGATATTATGTTATAAATGGTTATTAGAAAACATAAAAACGACAGAGTAAGATATAGAAAGAACAAACATGAATATCCCGGGGACTCTGACAGATAAGGTCTTAACTTGTTTGCAAACTTCTCAGAGACAGATAAAGTTACAAAGTGAACAGACTATAACCTAGTTAGTACATTAAATACACAGTTGTTTCTTCTGGCAGAGCAGGTAAAATTAAGTTAAAAGAGTATATTTCATCTTCATGATGTTAGAAAAAGGAGACAGTGTTTAGATTTCTGGGTAAGAGCAGTAGCTAGCAATCCCACAATGGTTTTTCTTATTTCTTGCCATTCGGATATATCCTTGATCACCAAAGTTAAGACCCCAGCTACAAAAAGAAAAAGAACATATAATTATAAATTAATATAATGAAACCATATTATTGTTATTTTTATCTTCTTGCTTCTCCCAAAAGACATATATTTTTAATTAATTAACTAATTAACTTTATTTTATGAGCATTGGTGTTTTGTCTGCATGTATGTCTTTTTTGTTGAATCCCCTGGAATTGAAGTTACAGCAGTTGTGAGCTGCCATGTGGGTGCTGGGAATTGAACCCGGGTCCTCTGGAAGAGCAGTCTGTGCTCTTAACCATTGAGCCTTTTCTCCACTCTACATTTGTATATTTTTAATGCAGGATCTGATTACGTAGCCCTGGCTGGCCTGGAACTTCCTGTGTGGACTAGATTGAGTCACAGACATCTACCTACCTCTATTCAGAGTGCTGGGGTGAAAGGCTTGTTTTTAGGGTTTTTTTTTTTTTGTTTGTTTGTTTTGTTTTTGACAAGGTCTCGCTATGTGACCCAGTCTGACCTTAAACTCACAGCAATTTTCAGTCCTGACTTTCCAGGACTGGGATTACAGGTGTGGGCCACTACATACACTAGTTCCATATCACTGAGCAGACACATCTAACGATAATAATATAAGATCCATTCCTGCCTTCTAAGCTTGCCTTCTGTAAGGGATGAGTATGGAATTTATAACTCTCCAGCTCTAAATATCTTTGCACAATAGGGTCATAGGTAATGACCCTTTTTTAGACAAGAGTCTTATGTATCCCAGGCTGGCCTTAAACTTACTATGTACTGAGACTTGATCCCTGGGATCCCACCTCCTGAGTACTAGGACTATAGGCATCATGTGTCACAATGTGTGTCTTAAGGGTAATGACTTTGCAGCAAACACATTTCTCTAGAGAAATCTTCTAAGAAGTATTTTTGAGCTACTACCATGAAAGTATCATATAACAATGAATTCTAAAATAAATGATAAATAATACAGCTGTAAATGACCCAGAAATGGATGAGATGCTTTCTGATGTAAAGACATCCCAAAACCAGAGCATCCTACGTTGTGAGGGATGTGTTGCCTGGCACCAGATAGAGGCTTCCAGGCTTGCTGTGTAAACTGGTGTCTGCCTGGGCACACAGCACCACACGGTTCTAAACCAGACGCCGTGGAGACGGAAGCAGGAGGATCAGGAGTTCTCGGTCCTCTTTGGCTACATAATGAACTTGAGGCCAGTCTGGGCTGTGCGTGAGCCTGTCTCAAAACAAACAAACAAACAAAACCAGGAGGAGGAGGGGCTTTCATGGAGGGATGGGGGAATTTGGAACGTGACTTAGGAGGGTCCTTTAGAAACTCAGTAAGCTATGAGAGAAAAGATTGTTCCTATCACTGAAGAAACAAGCCAAAAAGGGTGTGTGTTAAAAAACGACAAATACAAAAGAAGTTCAAGGAGCAAAAAAAGTTAAGATGGTTCCACAATCAGCTGATCATTGAGGTGAGCGGGTGAATCAGTTCAGTTTCTCAGCTGCTTTAGCAATGGACCATACGAACACTACCATCTGTTAGCCCGTTACAATGAGAAATGCGTCCTTATCTGGAAATAGGGGTATTGGAGCCATCATTAGTTAGATTAACATGAAGTCATTAGGCCAGTTTAATCCAGCAGGACTAAAGGCAATACAGTGAAGTGAAGCCATGTGAGAACTTAGAAAGCTGGGGAAGTACACAACCTTTTCTTCCTTTCCATCTTGTGTGTGTGTGTGTGTGTGTGTGTGAGAGAGAGAGAGAGAGAGAGACAGACAGACAGACAGACAGACAGAGAGAGAGAGAAAGAGAGACAGACAGACAGACAGACAGAGACAGAGAGAGAAAGAGAGAGAGA